>NC_056734.1:777925491-778015491 GCF_019279795.1 Protopterus annectens
CTTTTTTTTTTTTGTTTTCCCGGGCCCTTTTTAAAAAATTTTTTTTCCTTGGTTTTTTTTGGGGGGTTTTTTTCCGGTTTTTTTTTTAAAAAAAAAAATTTTTTGAAACCTTTTTTTTAAAATTTTTAAAAATTTTTCCCAAAGGGGGGGGGGGTTTTTTAAAAAAAAAAAATTTTTTCCCGGTTTTTTGGTTTTTTTTTAAAATTTTTTTAAATTTTTAAAAAAAAGGGGACCCTTTTTTTGGGGTTTTTTTTTTTTTCCTTTTTTTTAATTTTTGTTTGGGTTTAAAAACAATTTTAAAATTTTTTTTTCCCCCCTTTTTTTTTTGGTTTTTTTTTTTTTTCAAAATTTTTTTTTAAAAGGTTTTTTTCCCCCCTTTTTTTTTAAAAAAATTTTTGGCTTGGGGTTTTGGGTTTTTTTTTTTAAAAATTTCCCTTTTTTTTTTTCCCCCCCTTTTTTTTTTTGTTAAAAACCCTTGGGGGGGGGGGTTTTTTTTTTAAAAAAATTTTAAAATTTATTTTTTGGTTTTTTCCCCAAATTTTTTTTTTTTTCCCCCGGGGGGGGTTTTTTAAAATTTTTAAAAAAATTTTTTTTTTTTTTTAAAATTTTTTTTGGTTTTTTTTTTTTTTTTCCCCCCAATTTTTTTTTTGTTTTTCTAATTTTTTGGGAAAAATTTTTTTTTGGGGGTTTAAAAACCCCTTTTTTTTTTTTTCGTTTTTTTTTTTGGGTTTTGGGGTTTTTTTTTTTTGCAAAAAAATTTTTTAAATTTTTTCCTTTTTTTTTTTGGGAAATTTTTTTAAACCAAAAAGGGGGGGTTTTTTTTAAAACCCTTTTTTTAAAAAAAATTTTTTTTTGGGTTTTTTTTTTTTTTTTTTATAAAAAAATTTTTTTTTTTTTTATTTAAAATTTTTTTTATTTTTTTCCCAAAAAAAGGGGGGAAAAATTTTTCCCCGGGTTTTATTTTTAAAATTTTTTTTTTTCTTTTTTTTTTGGTTTTTTGTTGGTTTTTTTTTTTTTAGGTTTTTTTTTTTTTTCCGGGGATTTTTTTCCCCAAAAAAAATTTTTAAAAAGGGGTTTTTTTTTTAAAAATTTTTTTGGGGGTCTTTTTTTGGGGCTTTTTTTTTAAAAAATTTTTTTTTTTGGTTTTGGGGGGGTTTTTTGGGGGTTTAATTTTTCCCAAAACAAAAAATTTTTTTTTAAAATTTTTTTTAAAAAGGGGTTTTTTTTTTCCCTTTTGGGGGGGTTTTTTTTTTTTGAAAAAAATTTTTTTTTTTGGTTTTTTTTCCCCTTTTTTTGGGAAAAAAAAATTTTTTTTTAAAAAAAAAAAAAGGGGGAAAGCTCCTTTTTTTTTAAAAAAATTTTTGGTTTTTTTTTTTTTTTTTTAAAAAAAACCCCCCCCCAAAAAATTTTTTTTTTTTCTTTTTTTTGGGGGAAAAGGGGGTTTTTTGGTTTTTTAAAAAAAAATTTTTTTTTTAAAAAATTTTGGTTTTTGGGCCCCCTTTTTTTGGGGGGTTTTTTTTTGGGGGGGGTTTAAAAAAGCCCTTTTTTTTTCCCTTTTTTTAATTTTTTGGGGGGTTTTTTTTCTGGTTTTTTTTTTTTAAAAAAAAAAAAAAAATTTTTTTTTTTTTTTTTTTAAAATTTTTTTGGGGTTTTTTTGGAGGCTGGTTCTTTTGTGTTTTTGTAAAAAAAAAAGTTGTCTAAGGTTGAATCTTCTGGTATTTAAGCCCTAACTTTGAGAGGATTTCTGTCTATACACACTTAGCAGAGTAAAGGAGAGGTGTTGATTACAACTCTGACCTGAGATATATAAGTATCCTATTTTATTGGATTATTCATACTGATTATTGTTTCTAGCAATTTATATATAGCACTTTTTATTGCCTGCTACATAGTTTTTAGTGTATTTTATTGCTATTAACTAATCTGCATGGGTAACTGATTTGTTTGCAGTTAAAAGTACTCTGTAGAGTCTCATTGCTCCTTTATCTGTTTAAAAACTTCATATTTGCTGGCTCTGGGCTTGTTTGTTTCTACAGTGATTGCTCAAAGTAGATGAACAGACCATCTTCTATTAACAGAAGCCTTTCTTTACCTTGGATAGATTGTGTTAATTGGCTGCTGGCTAGTGGGGGCTGGTTCTTTTGTGTTTTTGTAAAAAAAAAAGTTGTCTAAGGTTGTATCTTCTGGTATTTAAGCCCTAACTTTGAGAGGATTTCAGTCTATACACACTGAGCAGAGTGGATTAGAGGTGTTGACTACAACTCTGAGCTGAGATATGTAAGAATCCTGTTTTTTTGGATTATTTATACTGATTATTGTTTCTAGCAATTTATATATAGCATTTTCTATTGCCTGCCACATAGTTTTTTAGTGTATTTTATTGCTATTAACTAATCTGCAAGGTAACTGATTTGTTTGCAGTTAAATGAATTCTGTAGAGTCTCATTGCTCCTTTATCTGTTTAAAAACTTCAGATTTGCTGGCTCTGGGCTTGTTTGTTTCTACAGTGTTTGTTCAAAGAACATGAACAGGCCGTCTTGAATTAGCAGAAGCCTTTCTTTACCTTGGACAGATTGTGTTAATTGGCTGCTGGCTAGTGGAGGCTGGATCTTTTGTGTTTTTGTAAAAAAAAAAAAAAGAAAAAATAAAAGTTGTCTAAGGTTGTATCTTCTGGTATTTAAGCCCTAACTTTGAGAGGATTTCTGTCTATACACACTGAGCAGAGTGGAGGAGAGGTGTTGACTACAACTCTGAGCTGAGATATATAAGTATACTGTTTTTTTTGGATTATTTATACTGATTATTGTTTCTAGCAATTTATATATAGCACTTTTTATTGCCTGCCGCATAGCTTTTTAGTGTATTTTATTGCTATTAAGTAATCTGCAAGGTAACTTATTTGTTTGCAGTTAAAAGCATTCTGTCGAGTCTCATTGCTCCTTTATCTGTTTAAAAACTTCAGATTTGCTGGCTCTGGGCTTGTTTGTTTCTACAGTGATTGCTCAAAGTATATGAACAGGCCATCTTGAATTAACAGAAGCCTTTGTTTACCTTGGCTAGATTGTGTTAATTGGCTGCTGGCTAGTGGGGGCTGGTTCTTTTGTGTTTTTGTAAAAAAAAAAAAAGTTGTCTAAGGTTGAATCTTCTGGTATTTAAGCCCTAACTTTGAGAGGATTTCTGTCTATACACACTTAGCAGAGTGGAGGAGAGGTGTTGATTACAACTCTGACCTGAGATATATAAGTATCCTATTTTATTGGATTATTTATACTGATTATTGTTTCTAGCAATTTATATATAGCACTTTTTATTGCCTGCTGCATAGTTTTTAGTGTATTTTATTGCTATTAGCTAATCTGCATGGGTAACTGATTTGTTTGCAGTTAAAAGTACTCTGTAGAGTCTCATTGCTCCTTTATCTGTTTAAAAACTTCAGATTTGCTGGCTCTGGGCTTGTTTGTTTCTACAGTGATTGCTCAAAGTAGATGAACAGACCATCTTCTATTAACAGAAGCCTTTCTTTACCTTGGCTAGATTGTGTTAATTGGCTGCTGGCTAGTGGGGGCTGTTTCTTTTGTGTTTTTGTAAAAAAAAAAAAAAAAAAAAGTTGTCTAAGGTTGTATCTTCTGGTATTTCAGCCCTAACTTTGAGAGGATTTCTGTCTATACACACTGAGCAGAGTGGAGGAGAGGTGTTGACTACATCTCTGAGCTGAGATATATAAGTATCCTGTTTTTTTGGATTATTTATACTGATTATTATTTCTAGCAATTTATATATAGCACTGTTTATTGCCTGCTACATAGTTTTTTAGTGTATTTTATTGCTATTAACTAATCTGCACATGTAACTTATTTGTTTGCAGTTAAAAGCATTCTGTAGAGTCTCATTGCTCCTTTATCTGTTTAAAAACTTTCATTTTGGGGCAACTTTGTGGCTTTCTGTAGTGCTTACTGTCTGTAGGCAAACAGCTTTAGTATTGTCCTAGTTCAGATTTGCTGGCTATGGGCTTTTTTGTTTCTACAGTGATTGTTCAAAGCACATGAACAGGCCATCTTGAATTAGTAGAAGCCTTTCTTTACCTTGGATAGATTGTGTTAATTGGCTGCTGGCTAATGGGGGCTGGTTCTTTTGTGTTTTTGTAAAAAAAAAAAAAGTTGTCTAAGGTTGTATCTTCTGGTATTTAAGCCCTAACTTTGAGAGGATTTCTGTCTATACACACTTAGCAGAGTGGAGGAGAGGTGTTGACTACAACTCTGACCTGAGATATATAAGTATCCTATTTTTTTGAATTATTTATACTGATTATTGTTTCTAGCAATTTATATATAGCACTTTTTATTGCCTGCTACATAGTTTTTAGTGTATTTTATTGCTATTAACTAATCTGCACGGGTAACTGATTTGTTTGCAGTTAAAAGTACTCTGTAGAGTCTCATTGCTCCTTTATCTGTTTAAAACTTTCATTTTGTGGCTTTCTGTAGTGCTTACTGTCTGTAGGCTAATAGCTTTAGTATTATCCTTGTTCAGATTTGCTGGCTCCAGGCTTCTTTGTTTCTACAGTGTTTGTTCAAAGTATATGAACAGGCCATCTTGAATTAACAGAAGCCTTTGTTTACCTTGGCTAGATTGTGTTAATTGGCTGCTGGCTAGTGGGGGCTGGTTCTTTTGTGTTTTTGTAAAAAAAAAAAGTTGTCTAAGGTTGAATCTTCTGGTATTTAAGCCCTAACTTTGAGAGGATTTCTGTCTATACACACTTAGCAGAGTGGAGGAGAGGTGTTGATTACAACTCTGACCTGAGATATATAAGTATCCTATTTTATTGGATTATTTATACTGATTATTGTTTCTAGCAATTTATATATAGCACTTTTTATTGCCTGCTGCATAGTTTTTAGTGTATTTTATTGCTATTAGCTAATCTGCACGGGTAACTGATTTGTTTGCAGTTAAAAGTACTCTGTAGAGTCTCATTGCTCCTTTATCTGTTTAAAAACTTCAGATTTGCTGGCTCTGGGCTTGTTTGTTTCTACAGTGATTGCTCAAAGTAGATGAACAGACCATCTTCTATTAACAGAAGCCTTTCTTTACCTTGGCTAGATTGTGTTAATTGGCTGCTGGCTAGTGGGGGCTGTTTCTTTTGTGTTTTTGTAAAAAAAAAAAAAAAAAAAAAAAGTTGTCTAAGGTTGTATCTTCTGGTATTTCAGCCCTAACTTTGAGAGGATTTCTGTCTATACACACTGAGCAGAGTGGAGGAGAGGTGTTGACTACATCTCTGAGCTGAGATATATAAGTATCCTGTTTTTTTGGATTATTTATACTGATTATTATTTCTAGCAATTTATATATAGCACTGTTTATTGCCTGCTACATAGTTTTTTAGTGTATTTTATTGCTATTAACTAATCTGCACATGTAACTTATTTGTTTGCAGTTAAAAGCATTCTGTAGAGTCTCATTGCTCCTTTATCTGTTTAAAAACTTTCATTTTGGGGCAACTTTGTGGCTTTCTGTAGTGCTTACTGTCTGTAGGCAAACAGCTTTAGTATTGTCCTAGTTCAGATTTGCTGGCTATGGGCTTTTTTGTTTCTACAGTGATTGTTCAAAGCACATGAACAGGCCATCTTGAATTAGTAGAAGCCTTTCTTTACCTTGGATAGATTGTGTTAATTGGCTGCTGGCTAATGGGGGCTGGTTCTTTTGTGTTTTTGTAAAAAAAAAAAAGTTGTCTAAGGTTGTATCTTCTGGTATTTAAGCCCTAACTTTGAGAGGATTTCTGTCTATACACACTTAGCAGAGTGGAGGAGAGGTGTTGACTACAACTCTGACCTGAGATATATAAGTATCCTATTTTTTTGGATTATTTATACTGATTATTGTTTCTAGCAATTTATATATAGCACTTTTTATTGCCTGCTCCATAGTTTTTACTGTATTTTATTGCTATTAACTAAGCTGCACGGGTAACTGATTTGTTTGCAGTTAAAAGTACTCTGTAGAGCCTCATTGCTCCTTTATCTGCTTAAAAACTTTCATTTTGTGGCTTTCTGCAGTGCTTACTGTCTGTAGGCTAATAGCTTTAGTATTATCCTTGTTCAGATTTGCTGGCTGCGGGCTTGTTTGTTTCTACAGTGTTTGTTCAAAGCACATGAACAGGCCATCTTGAATTAGCAGAAGTCTTTCTTTACCTTGGACAGATTGTGTCAATTGACTGCTGGCTAGTGGGGGCTGGTTCATTTGTGTTTTTGTAAAAAAAAAAAAAAAGTTGTCTAAGGTTGTATCTTCTGGTATTTAAGCCCTAACTTTGAGAGGATTTCTGTCTATACACACTGAGCAGAGTGGAGGAGAGGTGTTGACTACAACACTGAGCTGAGATATATAAGTATCCTGTTGTTTTGGATTATTTATACTGATTATTGTTTCTAGCAATTTATGTATAGCACTTTTTATTGCCTGCTACATAGTTTTTTAGTGTATTTTATTGCTATTAACTAATTTGCACAGGTAACTTATTTGTTTGCAGTTAAAAGCATTCTGTAGAGTCTCATTGCTCTTTAATCTGTTTAAAAACTTTCATTTTGGGGCTACTTTGTGCCTTTCTGTAGTGCTTACAGTCTGTAGGCAAATTGCTTTAGTATTGTCCTAGTTCAGATTTGCTGGCTATGGGCTTGTTTCTTTCTACAGTGATTGTTCAAAGCACATGAACAGGCCATCTTGAATTAGCAGAAGCCTTTCTTTACCTTGGATAGATTGTGTTAATTGACTGCTGGCTAGTGGGGGCTGGTTCTTTTGTGTTTTTGTAAAAAAAAATGTTGTCTAAGGTTGTATCTTCTGGTATTTAAGCCTTAACTTTGAGAGGATTTCAGTCTATACACACTGAGCAGAGTGGAGGAGAGGTGTTGACTACAACTCTGAGCTTAGATATGTAAGAATCCTGTTTTTTTGGATTATTTATACTGATTATTGTTTCTAGCAATTTATATATAGCATTTTTTATTGCCTGCCGCATAGTTTTTTGTGTATTTTATTGCTATTAACTAATCTGCAAGGTAACTTATTTGTTTGCAGTTAAAAGCATTCTGTAGAGTCTCATTGCTCCTTTATCTGTTTAAAAACTTTCATTTTGGGGCTACTTTGTGGCTTTCTGTAGTGCTTACTGTCTGTATAATGATAGCTTTAGTACTGTCCCCACCCTCCCTCCATGTTGGTGTCTTGCTGTTATACTTGGTCACTTTGCAGTTGCCCGCCCCTACTGTAAATCTGATTTGGGACATTCCTCCCAGTCTAGTGTCATTAGCTCATTCTACCTAATACAGAGAGAACATTTGATAATGCCTTCTGTTTCTCCTTTTACCCTTTCAAAAAAAAATTGCCTGAATCTGTGCTTCTCAAACATTTTGGAAATATAGAGTATATTTTAGAGCATTTATTATAACTGTAATTGCCTTAATATTGCTACAACTCAAGTGCTCTAGGTTGCACTGTGTCTGAATTGTGTGTTTTAGCTGCTTTTCTGTATATATAGACTTCTCTGTATATGAAGACTAGCTACTTATTCTGCTGTATTACTGCCTCTTAAATCGTTTTTCAGTTGTGCACTTGCCTTGCTTCATTAAAAAGTTTTAAATTGCTAATTTTGTAGATTTTTAATTGCATTTACTGTTTAGGACTACACACTCAAGTGTGTTAGCCTTTTCTGTGTTTATTTACTGTATTATTGCATTGTTTAGCCTGTTTCAACAAAAAAATACTATCTTGTTTGCTCGTTTCCCACCTTTCCTAGCCAGTGCATATCCCTGGCTTTGCTTGTCTCAGGACTTTATTTTCTGTGTTCAGAGCTATCCAGACCTTGCTGTGGTAGAAGGAAGTCCTACTGCTTACCAGTGGGACTTGTGAGCATTGTACTGCCTATCTAAAGCTATATTAGTTATTTCCAGCTTTGAAATTGTAATTTTATTAGCCTTTTGGGCTGATTTCTATCCCTTTTAACTTTCTGGCTTAAAAATGCGTGTGTTTGCACATTTTTCACATCGTGAAGCACTGTGAGGCTACAGTTAAACTATTCCAGGTGCCAGAAAGTCTGCTCTTCAAATTTTCCCTTAGAACTTGCTGGTTTCTCAGTAGTAGCACTAAAATCTTAACCACTGTGACTAGCACTTGCTCTAGAACCTGCTGGAAAGCACTAGGAAGCCAGAAATTGATACAAGCACTCAGCTCTCCTTGTCAATAAGGAGAAATTAATCATAGGCACTAAACAGCCTATAATTGCAAAGTACCTTGCAAAGGTAAGGGAAAACAGCTCTTAAACTTTACAAAAAAGCACCTAAACAGGCATGTCTAAGGGTCAGCTTCCAGTGATTTCTCTTGTCCACCTGATGAATCTGGGCATACTGGGGCAATGCGGCAATTGCCTCATGTACACAGACAATCCTCTCCTCCTACCACTCAACACTACAACCTGCGAAAGATGCACTTACAAAGCCAAACTGGAAGCAAAGCTCTCTCCGGCCAAGATTGTGCTAGACAGTCAAGAGGAGAAGGTTAACACCTGCATTACACCTCAAGCAACTCATAGCCCTTCAAAACCCACACCATCAACACCCACACATAGCAACACTAAACCCACATATGCGGAGGCCCTTAACATTAACCTGCCCAAGCAAGAAGGACCTCCAAAGCTGAAACGCAAACACCAGTCACAACCAAAGTGACACATAGCTCACAACACCAGTGTGCTACCCAACAACAGCCCCTAAAGCAAGTCAGTGTACCCAACACTTTAGTCATAGGTGACTCTATAGTCAGGCACACTGATGTCCCACTCACCAGGCTGAACAAGGAGGTAATTACAGTCAGCTGCCTGTCAGGTGCCAGGATCCACCACATAACGCATGCACTCAAGTCACTCCAAAATGAGTACAAATACAACTCTGTCATTGTCCATGCTGGAGTGAGTGACTTGAGACATACCTCCCTGGACTACATGAAAAGAGACTTGGAAGAGCTCTTGGATCATGTGACCCAGGCAGGTATGACCCTAGCCCTGACTAGCATCCTGCCTTCGCCCAGAATTATACCACAGTATAAGGACAAAATGATTGACTTCAACAATTGGCTAAGCTTCTGGTGTCATTCAAAGGGGATCCAGTATTTGTCTGTTTGGGAAGACATGATTGACAAACCACGATGCTTTGCCAGAGATGGTTTGCACCTGTCACCCCTGTGATTCAGGTTACTGGCTAAAGCTCTTGCCACCCCTATAGTGCCTTTTTTAGGCAAGGTTAAAAGGATAAAACCACCACCGTAACAGATACAAGCATTCAAAATCTGAAGGTAATGCTACTCAATGCTAGAAGCCTAAACCTCAAAATGCACTCTCTCGAGGCACTCCTAAAAATGGAGAACACCGATATCTGTGCAGTAAGTGAGACCTGGTTCAAGGCTCTGGAGAGCACCCCTGCAATACCAGGCTACAATTCTTACCACACTTTTCGGCCACAAAACCAAGACCGAAACACTAATCGTGGAGGAGTGTCCATATTCACCAAGGATATTCACACCTCCAGGCTAGTTGCCTAACACAATGCATCTGAAATTCTCCAGGTTTAACTAACACTAGGTAAGACTACAATTCAAATTGTAGCTTGCTACAGATCCCCCACCATGTCACAAGATTCTCACTACACCTTTCTAAGCATACTGGAAAATATTAAGATACAACCAAACACCCTAATACTGGATGATTTCAACTACCCTGCCATTAACTGGGAAAACTACTCGGATACCAACTCCTTTTCCCAACAGTTCTTGGAATTCATAAATTCCAATTCCCTGGATCAACTAATCCATTGTCCCACCAGTGGCTCCAATATCCTAGACCTCGTCATTACCAACATGGGAGATAGATGCCCCACACCAGTGGTCACCCCCTCATTGGTCAGGTCTGACCATAAGCAAATCACCCTTGACATCCACACCCCCCCCCCAGTAAGGAAACCTCCTTAAAAAACTACTCCAAAGCCAACTTCATGCTACTGAAGTCAGAAGTGACAAACTTCATGACACCCATGCAGACGGGATTTGGAAGTTCGACTGCAGAATCCTACACTAAGGCACTGTACGAGCACATCCACTCATGCATGAATTGTGCCATCACAAATAGAACCAAAAAAAGGAAGCCAATCTGGTGGTCCCCTGCTATAAAGAAACTATACAACAGAAGGAAGAAACTGTTGCAGAAAAGAGGAAAATCCCAGGATGCAAAAAACTCCCTCACCAGCCTCAGTAAAAAGCTGAGATCCCTCATAAAATCCTCAAAAGCTAGTTAAGAAAATAAAATAGCCAAAGATTCCAAAGACAACCACAAGGCATTCTATTGTCATGTCAAGAATCTAAATGGCAATGCTCAGATCTGCTATGAGCTACAACAGAATGGCATTAAATATACTGATCCCAAGGATATTGCCAATATCCTGGCAGATCGATTTAGTGCCACCTTCACCCCCCTCTCACCCCCTAAAGGGCCCATCTCAATACCAAAAGATTGCCAAATTCTGGTAATCACGGCCACTCAGGTAAAAAACGCACTCTCCAAAGCTAAGAATACAGCATCCATGGGTCCAGATGACATCCCAGGCTGTGTACTACATGAACTACAAAATGAACTGGCACCTCACCTAAGTGTCATGTTTAATCATAGCCTTACCTCAGGCTTCATGCCCACTGACTGGCCCACAGCTACAGTTATCCCGCTCCACAAGGGGGGCTCCACCTTGGATCCCGGGAACTACCATCCCATCAGTCTGCAGTCTGACAAGCCTGATCTGCAAGGGCATGGAACGCATTATCATGGAACTTATAAACAAAGACATTGGCAACCTTAAAACACTGGACCCCACCCAGTTTGGGTTTATGAAGGGCCGATCGTGTCTCCTGAATCTGATTGACTTCTTTTAATCAGTCTCAAGAGCTGTGGATGAGGGCAAGGCAGTCCACACAGCCTATCTGGACCTTGCCAAGGTCTTCAACACCATCCCCCACTCTGGAATCATAGATAAACTTACTAAGCTGGGCATAAATCCCTATGTCACTCGATGGGTTGCCAACTGGCTTACTGACAGAACCCATACTGTAAATTTAGCTGACTCCAAATCCAGCTCCAGACAAGTGACAAGTGGAGTACCTCAGGGTTCAGTCCTGGGACCGCTCTTGCTTGTTATCTACTTCTCTGAAGTACAGGCCAACACTAAGGGACTCTGGCTAACAAAGTTCGCAGATGACTGCAAACTGGGAGCCATTACTGAATCCCCAAATGATGTGGATACTCTACAAAAGGGTCTTACAGAAACAGATGCCTGGTGCCAGAGCCATGGGCTCAAGCTTAATGCCAAGAAATGTATAGTTATCCCCTTTGAAAAAAACATGTACCCATGAATTACCACATAGGTGGCAGGAAACTAAACATCGAAAGTGTGATGAGAGATTTAGGTACACAGGTGGACAGTGGTCTCACTTTCGATAACCACATCGCCACAACAGTCAGGAAATCCTTCTATGTGGCACACCTCATAATGAAGGGCTTTTCATCCAGAAAAAAGAAGGTCATTGTCCCACTGTACTCATCTCTCATTAGACCCATTATAGAGTATAATGCCCTATTTGGTATGTACCTCACAAGATGTCTGCAACAGCTGGAAAGGCCACAGAAATACCTCACTAAACGAATCACAGGCTTAAAGCAGATGCCATATGCTGACCGAACTCCAGCTATACTCTGTGGCATATTGTCTACTCAAAGGCGATCTCTGCTTAACATACAAGGCCATGTCAAACCCTGACCTGTTGGTCATGCTCCACTTAAAGAAATCCCAATCCCTCAGATCCACATGCTCCAGGGATCTAAACCTTGTCATCAAAATGAACAAGACTTGCTGGAGGGATAGGTTCCTGACCCAGAGACTCCCCATACTCTGGAATAGACTGCCCATACATGTCAAGCCGAGCTCCTCATTGGCCCTCTTCAAAAGGAACCTTGATGATTGGATGGGAGATAGGAAATTCACCCCGGGGATCATGTCAGTCGCCCTGCTAGATAGGGGTCCAGAGAAGTAAATATTATGGGAAGAAATATCCAGGGAATTGTTATGGCTAGGCTTGCATAGGCCCTAGGGCCAATAGCCTAGTACCAACCTATGAACTTATGAACCTATATGCATGGTGCTCTGCCGTGCTGAACAGGAATGGAGTCTGCTGTGCAGGAATAACTTATTCCTGCATGGCTGCTTGGTGAATCTGTGGGTATCACTATTCACAGGAACATCTGGAATTAATAAGGTCCTTTGGAACATTTCCATGGTTTGTTCTTTCCATTGCATATGCAGATACACTTGAATGCTTCATTTCCAGTGTTTGTTTACCACCCGTCACAGGCAACAACTCTCCATGTGATCATAAGCCATCAATCATTCATGAAGCCATGCATGTAAAATGAGGCCAGTGCATTAATAAATTGTTATACAATATTCTTTTCCAATGTATGAATATTCACTCTAAGTGAGTGAACACCATAAACATCATACTTACAGTGCTGGTAAACTAAAAGCATGGTGCCTGGTGAAAAATATAACACATTATCATCAGCCTTAGCCATATAAAATCATCACATTATGACAGAGTTATAAAAGTAGAACTATACTGGAAGAAAAAAAAACAAAAACTCACACAGGTCAATGCATTAGCCCATCTCCCAAGACCTGTTGCATACTTATTTGTCAAAATATGGAGTATGCATATTTAATACAAACGTATGATATACTTGTTTTAATGGAAGAAAGAATATTTCAGAATAAAGAATTTTTCATACTCATTTATTGTCCTTTCAATTCACATTAATTATAAGAAAAAAATCAGCAAATTCACTCATTTACTTTTTCATACAGTCAAATAATACATGTAATAAGTTAACAGCAGACAAAAAGCAGAATAAATAAATTATGAAAATGTCTCTGACATAAAAGGCAACCAAGCATTGTTTTATACCACTGAGTTCCCAAATCAGATAGCTGACTGGGCAACATAGCTAGTTCTACAGCTTTGGTGGATCCCAACAGACCTATCAGAATCACAGATCCTATGCCCCCCTCCAAAAATTAATGGAATCAGCATTGTCACAGCCCAGCCACAGTAGTATCAAAGAAATCAGTATTATTTTCCCCACAGAATTAACAGATTCAAGGGCCTTGGCACCAATAACAAAATGAAAAATCCCTAACAGATTTAAAGGGGTAGGGAGATTTCAGTAGAATAAATAGAGCCTTGGTGTCCAACAGGATTAACAAAGCCATGGAACTAATGACAAGTTCATATCCTAAATGAGCTGAACTGAAATAGGGACCCAAGCAAACTAATATAAATAGAAGGTCCCCAGCAGAAGATGTGGTTCTGGGTTCCAACAGCAAAAAAAAAAAAAAAAGATAAAAAAAATAACCCATAAGACCTTAGCAGGATTAGCAGATCCAGGATACCATTGATAGACAGTTATTAAGTGGCCATAGATAAGCATTCTGATTCAGAATACTCTCACTGAATGATGTCCTTGACAGAGAGTCATCTAGCAAAATTAAATTAGTTCAGTTTACTAACAGTCAGACTTTTATTTTCATTTGTACCAGAGATGTATCTAAATGGTTTAAAAGAATGTATGAGTTAGGATATTTCACCAAGACAGTGTAAGAAACTTCTCTGTGTGGAAGATATATCTAGTTAATCACTGTATATTAATCAGATCAGATAACGGCAGTAGAAGCAGCAAACTTAAACTCGTCCTAAGTCAAACAATGTAATAAAAAATATATAATTTGAAATATTGTACAGAATTACAAAGTATTCAAAAGTAATCCAAGCAGGGTAGGCAGTCTGTTTCTAGTCAAAAATCCTTCATTAAGTACACAGACAAGCGATCCAAGTAAAACAAAAATAGCAGAGTAATACTTTCCTCACAAGCTTTCTAACTATATATATACTTTTTTTCAGGCAAGGGAATGATTTATTGAGCTGTAAAAGAAAGTGTTATTGGTATACATGTTAAATTCACATCCCTTCCCCCATCAGTGTGACAGTCAAGCTGGTTCTGTCTACTTAGTAGCTGTCATAATAATATAACCCTTATGCACTTTAAATAAAATTAATAATGATGTGGTACCTCTTATTTAACCAGATTATTAAGTCTGTGATTTTATCCAAGATAATATATTACATGGCTGAAAATATATAAACCTTACACCATTTAGCAATCTAAAAATATGTATAAATATATACATATACACTTTGCATGCAAAAAATCAGTTGTAAAAATCATATTCTAGTTCCATAACCTATTGTTAACAAAGATCGCTTTCATCCTTCTAGACTTCTTCAGGTCCATGTACAAGAACCCTAAAAACTATCTACAAAAATATTATTGTATAATTAGTTAATATTGTTATTACACATCATTTTGAATAAAGTGGAAAAAAAACAAGAAAAAGAAAAAAGTAAGATGATGGAAACAAAATATACACTTAAATTAAAACTGATTTAA
The DNA here is from genome assembly GCF_019279795.1 of Protopterus annectens. Taxonomy (NCBI): domain Eukaryota; kingdom Metazoa; phylum Chordata; order Ceratodontiformes; family Protopteridae; genus Protopterus; species Protopterus annectens. The sequence goes on from NC_056734.1 coordinate 777,940,070, forward strand.
CATGATATTTAAAACTAATTAGAAGAATAAAATAAAATAAAATTAGTCATGTAAACAATGTGGCATTTTTTTCAGTTCCATTACACTTTTAAGTGAACAGTAATAGTTTAGTCTAGGCTTCCTAAAAGAGTTCAGCTTTAATTGCCACATGAGCTCACATTTCTCCAGCATATTCAGGATGTCTCCTTCAAGATTACCTATGTCGATGTGATCCAGTATCTGGAACTTAAAACCTGTGTGTCTTTTATGAAGAGCAAGGTGCCAGATGACATGAAATCCTATACTTAAGTTTATTTATAGTCTTGCCCACATAAAATGTATCACATTCATTGCACTGCACCCTGTAAATTACTTTTGTATTGTTACAGTCACCCCCTGCACTGGTCTTAATGATTGTCTTTAAATAAGGGCAATAAAAACTATCACCTTGCTGGATAAATATACAAAATTTACAATTAGCTTCACATCTTTTAGTGTTTCTTTCATATAATCTAGGTTTAAATTCAACAAAACATTCAATGTTCCTGGCCTTCCTGTAAACAAAGGATGGGGCTTCACCTAAGATGTTAATCAGAAAAGGTTTTCCTGTGACAATGGCCCAGTTTTCTTCAATAACATTTTTTGATACTGTGATAATCCAAAGTGTATGTCAGGATGCAGCTATTTTTGCATTTGTTACTCTTTGTGGAATTTCTTACCATTCTCCTACTGAGGAGGTTGATTGAAGGTGTTAGTCCTTTTCAGTTCTATAATGGGTTCCAGGATGTTTTTTAACATCTCACTTTCATAGACTCTCACTAGAAAATCATTCTCTAAGTTGTTTAGGTTTCTCAAAAATGGTTCCATCTCTGTGGTAATTCTAATTAATCTATAGCCTTGGGACTTCATAGGTTCATAGGTTCATAGGTTCATACTAGGCTATCTGCCCGAGGGCATTTATAAGCCTAGCCAAAGTGTGTTTGGTTTTCGCCACCCATTTTAAATTAATTTTGCTATGCCCTTTTTCGAGGTTAGTATACTGTGCCTCTGTCTAACAGTGACACAGAAGTGATACCCGAGGTAAACCTACGATCTCCCATCCACTCATCAAGATTCCTCTTGAAGAGAGTCAATGAGGGACTCTGCCTAACCTGGACTGGGATTTTATTCCAGAGTGAAGGGAGCCTCTGGGTTATGAATCTGTCCCTCCAGCATGTCCTATTTATTTCAGTGCTGAGGTTCAAGTCTCGAGCGTAGCTCGATGGGATTTGGATTTTCTGAGGTGCAGCATGTCCATTAATTCCGGGTTGGACATGGCTTTATACATCAGGCACAGATTGCCTCTGAGCAAGCGGTATGCCACTGAGTAGAGCTGGAGTTTCTTTAACCGGGCAGCATATGGCATCTGTTTGAGCCCTTTGATCCTCTTGGTGAGGTACTTTTGGGGTCTTTCCAGTTGCTGCAGGTATCTGGTAAGGTACATCCCAAAAGGGGCATTGTACTCAATTATGGGCCTGATGAGGGATGAGTAAAGAGGCACGATGACCTCCCCTGATCTAGATGTGAATCCCTTCATGATTAGATGGGCTATATAAAATGTTTTTCTAACCACTTTGGCCACGTGGTTGTCAAATGAGAGATTGCTATCAACTTGGGTCTCCAGGTCCCTAATTACTTCTTCTGTACTTAATGGATTACCACCTATGTGGTAATTTGTGGGCACTTTGTTTTTGCCAAAGGGGATGACTATACACTTTTTGGCGTTTAGCTTGAGGCCATGGCTCTGGCACCTGTTGTCTGTTTCTATAAGGCCCTTTAGGAGGATGCTTGTGTCAGCTGGAGAGTCGATTATGGTGCCCAGTTTGCAGTCATCTGCGAACTTGGTCAGCCACAGTCCTTCCGTGTTGGCCTGTACCTCCGAGAAATATATACCGAACAAGAGAGGTCCCAGGACTCAGCCTTGTGGGACGCCACTTGTAACTGGTTTGGAGTCTGACATGGCTCCAGCAATTCTAACCATGTGGGTTCTGTCCTTGAGCCAGTTTGCAACCCATCTAGTGATATAGGGGTTTATTTTTAAGCTGGTGAGCTTATCTATAATGCCCGAGTGGGGTATTGTATCGAAGGCTTTTGCGAGGTCCAGGTAGGCTGTGTGGACCACCTTCCCCTCGTCAATGGCCTTGGTGACTGTTTCAAAGAAATCAACCAGGTTTAAGAGGCAGGATCTGCCCTTAACAAAGCCGAACTGGGTAGGATCCAATGTCTGTAGGTCCCCAATATCTTTATTTATGAGGTCCATGATGATCCTTTCCATAGCTTTGCAGACCAAGCTAGTCAGGCTTATGGGGCGATAGTTTCCAGGATCCATTGAGGCACCACCTTTGTGGAGAGGGACCACTGTTGCTGTACTCCACTCTTTGGGTACATATCCTGTAGTATGGCTGAGATTGAACAGTAGTTTTATGTTTGGGTTTAGCTCTTCTTAGAGTTCATGTAGGACGCAACCCGGGACACCGTCTGGTCCCATTGATGCTGTGTTTTTTGCTTTGTTGAGGGCAGCTCTTACCTGAGCATCTGAGATGTCAGGGGGGCAGCACTCTGCTGGGATAGATATTTGCCCTTTTGGTGGGGAGGGGGAGGAGAAGTTTGCACTGAACCTGTCAGCTAGGATGTTGGCAATGTCTGTGGGTTTGGTGTATTTTTTGTCATTTTGGACTAATTCTGAGCATATCTGGGAATTTCCATGCAGGTTCCTAACATAACTAAAGAAAGCCTTGTGATTATCCTTAGTGTCCTGTGCAATTTTTCTCTCGAAGCTGGCCTTAGACGATTTTATGAGTGCCCGTAGTTTTTTGCTAATACTGATCAGAGATGCCTTCCCTTTTTGGGATTTTGCTCTATCATGTAGTAGCTTCCTCCTTCTATTGTATAGTTTGTTTATGGCTGGGGTCCACCAGACAGGACGTCTGCCTTTGGAGGATTGGGCCTTGGTTTTATTTGGGATTGCATGATCCATGCATTCCTGAAGGTGTTCATAGAATGCGTTTATAAAGGATTCTGCGGTCTGCGCCATATATTCCACAGGCCCGGGGGCTTTGAAGGATTCCACCTCGGTTTTGAGGAGTGTGAAATTTGCTTTAGAGAAGTTTTTCACTGTGGTTTTCAGGGCGGGGGGTGGAGTCGGGATGTGAATATCCAGTGAGATTAGTTTATGGTCTGATCTTACCAGTGAGGGATACACTTCTGGTCTGGAGCATAGAGTCCCCATGTTGGTGATGATCAGGTCCAGTATGTTTTCCCCTCTTGTGGGAGTGGTAACAAGTTGTTCCATAGCATTTGAGTTTATAAATTCTAGGAACCTTTGGGCTAGGGTGTTGGAGCTAGAGTAATGCTCCCAGTCTGTGTTTGGGTAGTTGAAGTCGCCCAATATAATGGTGTTTGGAGAGACCTTCATATTTTCCAGTGTTCTCAGGAAGGCCGAGTGGGGTTCCTGGGTTTGGGAGGGTGGTCTGTAGCAGGCTATAAACTGGAAGGCAGTTCTACCCACTGTTAGTTGCACATGGATATTCTCTGATGCTTTGTGCTGTGCCACCAACCTGGAGGTGTGATTATCTTTGACAAATATTGATACTCCCCTCCTTTTGTGGTTCGGTGCAAGTTTTGGGGCCGAAAAGCATGGTATGAGGTATAACCTGGCAGTGCTGGGGTGCTCTCAGGAGCCTTGAACCAGGTTTCTGTTACTGCATAGATATCGATGTTCTCCATGTTAAGGAGAGTTTCGAGTGCGTGCATCTTGAGGTTTAGACTTCTGGCGTTGAGTAGCATTACTCTTAGTTTCTTATCCCTTGTGATACCTATGGAGGTGGGTTTGTCTTTTGAGCCTTGCCTAAAAAAGGCACTATGGGGGTAGCAAGAGCCTTTGAAAATATCCGAAAGCCCAGGGGTGACAGGTGCAAGCCATCCCTAGCGAAGCATCGTGGCTTGTCGAGCATGTCATCCCAGGCTGACAGGCATTGGATCCCCTTTGAATGACACCAATGCTTAAGCCAATTGTTGAAATTGATCATCTTGTCTTCATATTGTGGCATCATTCTTGGTGAGGGTAAGATGCTACTCAAGGTCAGGGTCATACCGGCCTGGGCTACATGCTCAGAGAGCTCCTCTATATCTCTTTTCATGTAGTCCAGGGAGGTACGTCTCAGGTCATTCACACCAGGATGGAAAATGACTGAGTCATATTTGTACTTGCCTTGGAGTGACCTGAGTGCTTGTGTTATGTGGCGGATCCTAGCGCCCGACAGGCAGCTCACTATGACCTTCTCCTTGTTCAGCCTGGTGAGCGGGATGTCAGTGTGCCTGATGATAGAGTCACCTATTACAAGTGTATCATGTGTGTTGTTTAGCCTTAAGGGCTGCGACTGTTCAGCACACTGGCTTTGGGAGCTATGTGTTGCACGTGTTTTGTTTTGGGGTAGCGGTTGCTTGGGTGTCTGCTTTAGAGGTCTCTGCTGCTTAGGCAGATTCTTATTTAGAGCCTCTGAGTATGTTTTTGTGTGTTTATGTGTTTGGTTTGCTGTCGTGGTAGGATTATGTGACACTGGAATTGTAGTGAGTGTGGTTTCCTTCTCCTCCTGACTGGTTTTGCCAGTACTGAGTTGAGAGAGCTTAGCCTCCAGTATGGCTATATGGTTGCATCTCTCACATGTGTTGGAATTTGTTGTGAGGAGGAGAGGGTTGCCTGTGTACATGAGGCAGTTGTAACATTGCCTCAAGATTCCCAGATTCACCTGCTGGACTGGAGAGGAGATTGACAACTGACCTTTGGACATGCTAGAATAGTATTGGGAATTCCTTTATAATTGAAAAAAAAGGGCCAATGGGGAACAAGGTACTCAAGGGGAGTTTGTGAGGGTGTAGTGCTTTTAATATTTTAGTGCTGACTTATATAATTGCTTTAGTTAGCAAGTGCCAGGTAACTTAAATGCAATGTGTTACAGGTAACTTAAATGCAAAAATGACAAACAGTAACTTTCTTTCAAGTGAAACAAGGAAATAAGTACAGTAAGCAATGCAGATATCACTAGGGATCCACAGAAGCACTGGAAAGCCACGTTTTAGGTGGAATTAGCGTTTCAGAGAAATAACAAGCAAACAAACAACAAGCATACAAATAAAGCTAGGTTCAGCAGGCCTGGATCTAGTCTATGCTACAGCAAACAAGGTGTACCAATTTCAGTAAGAAGCAGTTCAAATATGCAGGCACTATAAGCCTTTGACCAGAAATTCCCAGCTCAGAAGGACAGAGTCCAGCATCTCCTCCCACAAGAGTGCAGACCACAAACCCTTTTAATGTAAAATAACTGGCCTGAAGCCCAAGTGCTTAAACCAGAATTAATACACTTTTAGAATAACAGACACTGAGCCCTCAATCAGCAGTTCCCAACTTAGAAGGATGTAAGCTACATGTCCTGCCACCACAGTGCAGGCCACAAACCTTCCTAATGTAAAACAACTGGTCTGAAGCCCAAGTGCTTAATCCAAAAGACTTAGAATGATAGCTACACTTTAATCAAGTTACTACCAAGCAGTAATAAATACAATTGAATACTTTAAAGAATGCCTGGATTAGTGCTCAAGTTATACAAACAAAGCTAGATTCAGCAGGCCTGGATCTAGTCTATGCTACAGCAAACAAGGTGTACCAATTTCAGTAAGAAGCAGTTCAAATATGCAGGCACTATAAGCCTTTGACCAGAAATTCCCAGCTCAGAAGGACAGAGTCCAGCCTCTCCTCCCACAAGAGTGCAGGCCACGAACCCTTTCAATGTAAAATAGCTGGCCTGAAGCCCAAGTGCTTAAACCAGAATTAATACACTTTTAGAATAACAGACACTGAGCCCTCAATCAGCAGTTCCCAACTTAGAAGGATGTAAGCTACCTGTCCTGCCACCACAGTGCAGGCCACAAACCTTCCTAATGTAAAACAACTGGTCTGAAGCCCAAGTGCTTAATACAAAAGACTTAGAATGATAGCTACACTTAAATCAAGTTACTACCAAGCAGTAATAAATACAATTGAATACTTTAAAGAATGCCAGGATTAGTGCTCACGTTATACAAACAAAGCTAGATTCAGCAGGCCTGGATCTAGTCTATGCTACAGCAAACAAGGTGTACCAATTTCAGTAAGAAGCAGTTTAGATATGCAGGCACTATAAGCCTTTAACCAGAAATTCCCAGCTAGAAGGGCAGAGTCCAGCCTCTCCTCCCACAAGAGTGCAGACCACGAACCCTTTTAATGTAAAATAACTGGCCTGAAGCCCAAGTGCTTAAAACAGAATTAATACACTTTTAGAATAACAGACACTGAGCCCTCAATCAGCAGTTCCCAACTTAGAAGGATGTAAGCTACCTGTCCTGCCACCACAGTGCAGAACACAAATCTTCCTAATGTAAAACAACTGGTCTGAAGCCCAAGTGCTTAAACTAAAAGGCTTAGAATGAGTTACACCAAGCAGTAATAAATACAATTGAGTACTTTTAAGATGACGCAAAAGCAAAATAAAGTAGGAAGAAACACAAATACAGTAAAAGCAGATAATTTTTTTTTTTTTTTTTGAGTGGCACTACATTATACTTGTTTTTTGTAGGATATAAACTTTTACTGTGGAGTAATAAGTTAGCCCTCATTGGTTTCTGAATAGATCAGTTGTGATTCTGTTATTGCTGGTGTCCTTGGAAATCTGCATATCTAAGAAAGTGGTTAAAGAATAGGTATGGGAAGAGGTAAACTTCAGGGAGGGGGTTGTTTGATTGAGGTAAGTGATAAAATCTCCAAGCTGCAAGGTGTCACATTCCCACACAATAAAGATGTCATCAATATAATGTAAATAGCATGTGATATGCTGCATGCAGTCTGTGTTGTTTAACACAAAGTCCTCCTCACTTGCCCAGGGCTATGTTAGCTATGCTGGGAGCCATGGCAGCCCCCATTGCTATACCAGTTTTTTTGTCTGTAGTGTTTGCCATTGAAAGTAAAGAAATTAAAGTCCAGTGCAAGATTAATGAGCTTGCTTAACTTTTGCAGTTGTGCCTGTGTACCTTGATTATCTTAAAATATTCCATAGCTGCTATTTTTACTACCTTTATCTGATCTGATTAATATACAGTGATTAATGAGCTATATCTTCCACACAGAGAAGGTTATTACACTATTTTGTTTTTGGACCTGCTATACTTGTTTAGTGGGTTGCTTGAGACTTCAGGGATACCACAGAGATTATTTGTTTTTGATATTTATCAAGATAAACAGGAGAATGAGATTAGATTTACTGAAAACATGAATCCTGCTTCTTAACAAGTAGCCTGGAATGGTGGCAGTCTATTTCTGAGTACAACAAAAGATGGTTTTGAATTTTAAAAGTACAGAGAAAGATATAATTGTTGATATTTTTCATCTCATAAGAGCATTTGTTGCCCATCCAGTGTATTAGATACACAAGAGTGTTGTACAACATTTTACAACCTGTTTGACCAAGAGGCCCAAGGATGTGCATGGTTTTACTGATGGTTAAAAAAGTTTATGTATTTTGCATGACTCCTGATGACAAATTTATATATCAATACTAATTTGATGCATTTCATAACATAATTGCTATATATCCATGCTCTCTTGGGGGAGATTTGCCACACAATGATGTGGTAAAGGTCAAACACACTCCTAAAAGAAACATTAAACATAAACAATAATGCCACCATAATAATATCATATTTGTGTAGTTAACAAAACTTGTTTCAACAAAAGTAATCCTTCTTCCTCTACACCTGGGTACCACACCTACCATGCAGGGCCCCACATGCATTCTGATCCTCATAGGTTCATAGGTTCATAGGTAGGTACTAGGCTATTGGCCCTGGGGCCTATATAAGCCTAGTCAAAAAAGGACCCTGGCTTTCACCACCCAAGAAAGTTATTTTCCTGCGCCCCTGTCTAGCAGAGGCACAGAAGTGATCCCCGGGGTGAATTTCCTATTTCCCATCCAATTGTCGAGATTTTTCTTAAAGAGGGCTAATGAAGAGGTTTGCTTGACATGAATGGGTAGTCGGTTCCAGAGCATGAGAAGTCTCTGGGACAGGAATCTATTCCTCCAGCATGTTCTGTTTATTGTGGTGGCAAGGTTTAGGTCCCTGGAGTGTGTGGCTCAGAGGGATTGGGGTTTCTTTAAGTGTAGCATGTCCAACAGATCTGGGTTTGACATGGCTTTGTATGTTAAGCATAGGTCACCACTGAGTAGCAATAAGCGACGGAGAAGAGCTGGAGTTTTTTGAGATGGTCTGCGTATGGCATCTGTTTGAGGCCAGTAATCATCTTAGTGAGGTATTTCTGTGGCCTTTCTAGTTGTTGTAGATGTCTTGTGAGGTACATACCAAATGGGGCATTGTACTCTATAATGGGTCTGATAAGGGGCCAGTAGAGAGGAGCAATGACCTCTTTTTTTCTGGAGGTGAACCCCTTTGTGATGAGGTGTGCCACGTAGAAGGATTTCCTGACTACTGTGATGATGTGATTATCAAAGGAGAGACTACTGTCCACCTGTGTCCCAAGGTTTCTTATCACACTTTCAGTGTTTAGTAGGCTACCGCCTATGTGGTAGTTCATGGGTACAGTGTTTTTCCCAAAGGAGTTGACAATGTACTTCTTGGCATTGAGCTTGAGGCCATGACTTTGGCACCAAGCATCAGTCTCAATGAGGCCCCTTTGTAGAATGCCCACATCATTAGGCGATTCTGTTATGGCATCTAGTTTGCATTCGTCTGCGAACTTCATTAGCCAAAGACCTGCTGTATTAGCTTGGACTTCTGAGAAGTAGATGCCAAACAGGAGAGGACCCAGGACTGAGTATTGTGGTACTCCACTTGTGACTGGTCTGAAGTTGGATTTGGAGTTGGCAACTTTCACTGTGCGGGTTCTGTCAGTGAGCCAGTTGGCCACCCATCTTGTGACATACGGATTTATGCCCAGTCTAGTGAGTTTATCTATAATTCCAGAGTGTGGGATGGTGTCAAAAGCCTTTGCAAAGTCAAGATAGGCTGTGTGCACCACCTTACCCTCGTCCACAGCTCTGGTGACTACTTCAAATAAGTAAATCAGATTTAGGAGACATGACCTACCTTTTACAAACCCAAACTGAGTGGCATCTAGAGTTTGAAGGTTACCTATGTCCTTGTTTATAAGCTCCAAAATGATACGTTCCATGGCCTTGTAGACCAGGCTCATCAGGCTAATGGAGCGGTAGTTCCCAGGGTACGTGGTGGCACCCCCTTTGTGGAGTGGGATAATCGCCGCTGTGCCTCATTCAGTAGGCACAAAGCCTGAAGTGAGGCTATGACTGAACATGGTACTTAGGTGTTGTGCCAGTTCATTTTGTAGTTCATACAGAATGCAGCTTGGGATGTTGTCAGGTCCCATGGATGCTGTGTTCTTGACTTTGGAGAGTGCAGTCTTTACTAGCGCAGCCATGATTACAGGAGCTTTGCATTCTTCTGGTATTGTAATGGGCCTTTTGGGGGGGTGAGGGGAGGGTGAAGTTTGCACTGAACCTATCTGCCAGGATGTTGGCAATATCAGTTGGTTCTGTATATCTAGTGCCATTGTGCTGTAGCTCAGAGTAGATCTGGGTGTCGCCAGTGAGATTCTTGACATAGCTGTAGAATGCTTTGTGGTTGTCTTTAGAATCAGTGGCGATTCTATTTTAGTAACTAGCTATGGAGGATTTTATGAGGGATCTCAACTTGACCAGGGAGTTCCTGCAATCAGGGGATTTTACTCTGTTTTGCAATAGCCTCTTCCTTCTGTTGTACAGTTTGTTTATGGCAGGGGACCACCAGATTTGCTTCCTTTTTTGGGGGATAGCATCTTGATTCTACTGGGGATGGCATGATCCATGCATTCATGTATGTGCTTATACAGTGCATTTGTATAGGATTCAGCAGTTGTACCTCTATTTTCCGTCTGTATGGGTGTCGTGAAGCTTGACACTTCTGTCTTAAGAAGCATGAAGTTGTCTTTGGAGAAGTTTTTTTGCAGTGGTTTCCTTAATGGGGGGTAGGGGTGGGATACTGATGTCTAGTGTGATTAGCTTGTGGTCGGATCTGACCAGCGAGGAGTTGACCTCTGGCATAGAACATCGGTTGTCCATATTGGTAATGACTAGGTCCAGGATATTGCAGGGCATTGGAATTTATGAATTCCAGAAAACGTTGAGCAAATGAGTTAGTACATGAGTAGTTTTTACAGTTGATGGCAGGGTAGTTGATATGGCCAATTATTAGGGTTTTGGGCTGTACCTTTATATTATCCAGTATATCATGGAGCTGTGGGGACATGACAATAGTCTTTAGACATGCCATCATTTCACATTATATGCACCTGGAATTTGTTGAGGTCCTAGTGATTTTCAGTCAAGTCACCTACTACATTATTGCCAGTTTTAGGCTTCTTTTCTATGACTCAGATTATCTGAGCCAGTCTGAAAATGTGTCCATTAGATGTAATACAGTCTTATCGGAAACTCACAATTTCCACCAGTCAAATGGCAAACCATACATCTAGCAACAAATAAACCCAGAAATTTCTTGATTTTGTTAACACAGATTTCCTTGATCAGATGCCCATCCTGTCTGTCATGGTTGTCTCCCTTCTTGATCTTCTCCTTAGCATCTGCCCTCATTATTGTTAACACTTCAAATATCACAACTTCCTTACTTAAATCTGACCATCTAGCAGTAATGTTCACTAATAAAACTAGGTTTGACTCTTCAAAAATGCCACTCTGCTTGGGACATCTCCAAAATTAAAATACTTACTACTCACAGACATTCTTAATAGACATAAAATGCTCATATTTTAAGACAGCCCAATACTAAGTGCTCTAGTATATCTGCTTTAAAAACAGCATAGGATGGACCTCTTACTTCAAAGCATTTTACAATAAAGAAGAAATTGTTAGCAGTCTAAAAGTAATCACTACTTCCCAATTATAGAAGAAATCTAATCATTTAAGCAAAACATTTAAATATATCATAAAGACTCCAAGGCTCATTCTGAACTCTGATTCATCAGCAAAACTAAGGAAAACACAAGGCCTTCTTCAGGTGTGTTAGGAATTTTAATAGCTATGCACTGAATATTTTTGTAACAGAGCATCCCTCTTTGATCCTGAAACCATTGCAAATACCCTTACAAATTCAGACTTCTCTCTTCCCCTCCCAGCTAACTATTTTCTACATTCCATCACATACTCCTCTGCAATGCACCTTAGGTTAGATTCTGTTATTCCACTCCTAAACAAAAAATATCAGCTACATGTGCCCTCATATCATTCTAGTAAAGCACCACTTACTGGAACCCATCTTAATTCTCTTCAGTCAAAGTATCTCCAGAGATAACTGTTTTTTCCCTGTTGTAAAATCTACAGATTGAACTTGAAGAATTAGTGAGTTGTTCACTGAAAAGAATACTAGAAGGCAAGATGGATGAAATCTCTCCACTGCTTTGTTTTTCCTGTGCTTTAGCTTGATTTGTATGAAAGGAAACATGTATGCAGGGGAAAAATAATTTATTTTCAAAGTGAGAAATGCTATATCCCCCACGTATTTAAAGAGTCATTGTTATGCCACTACACAAGTGTGACCTCATAACTGAATCTAGTAATTGTATATCTATTAGTCTTACAAGCATCATTTGGAGGTTGCAATGGCATAGGGGTGCCTCATGTCTATGATCCTAACTAGTTTGGATTCATAAATAGCAAGTCTTGTTTTCTCAATCTTGTTTATTTTTTTGATAGGGCTACTAAAACTGCAGGTGAGAGTCTGTCTGCAACACTGCTTACACTGATGCAGCTAATACATTGAACATCATCCCCTGTGCTGGTGTAATGAATGAACTCTTCCAATTAAGCAATTACCCCTGTATTGTCCACTGGATAGCAAATTACCTCATTGACAAAATGCATGCAACAAATGGAACTGGTACTGTTCCAAAGGGCTCTATTCTAGGCACTCCCCTTTTGGCAGCTAATGCTTTGAAATGAAAGCTAATGTTGAGAGATTTTTGCTACACTAAGTTTGTGGCTCAAGAGATGCTGAGATTCTCCAGCAGAGCCTGCATATGATCAACTGTTGGTGTATCAATTATAGGCTCACCGTGAACAACAAAACAATGTAGTATACTCAACTTTAGCAAAGCCATGACTCCTTCTACTTATGTCATACATGGAACCCCCAACAAAACAGATGCCATTAGGGACTTAAGTACTTAAGTACCTATGTTGATAATGAACTCTTTTGTAACTAGTGGGGTAACACGGGGAAATAAACTTGGGCCCTCTCCTGTTTGGCATTTATTTTGCATACATCTAGTCCACTATCCAGGTCTATATTAAATCAACAAGCACTTAGAAAAGCGAACAATGATTTATCGACCCCATGTAAGTGAAAGCTTACAAACTCGAATGCTTAGACCAGCAATTTTTTTCCAAGGGAAAAAAATCGCTGCTCCAAAAAAAAAATGCACTTATAACATAAAGTGGGGGGATTCACCCTCCACACCCCCCGACGTGGGGAATTGTGCCCCCCACATCCCCCTACTTAAATATACTAACTCTGAGATCACACTACAGTGACGGAAATGTCAAAGTAATGGATGGAGCCAAGTGATTTCATTCCCAAGGAAATAATTCACTTATATGCCGCTTCGTCATTTTGCCTTTTCATCTTTTCAAGTTCGACCAAAATGCATTCAGAAGAATGCATCTTCAGTCATCTAATAGGAACCCCACTATTCCAGGACTGTGATTGACCAAGTTTGCTGATGACTGCATGGTGGGGACTGTTATATACTCATCTACTTGTGGTCCCCATGACTGCTTGTCTAGTAGTCTTTCTATGTTCTTATGTTCTATTTTGATAACTATGTCTCTATCATGGTTAGGAAGCCCATCTACCATGTTCACTGGAGTATCTCATCTCTGTCCAGAGTTAGTCATATTACTGTATTCTTCTCTGCTCAGAGTTATCTTGGAATGCAATACTTCCTCAGGGCTATACCTGTCTATGCAACTTGCTTAGCTTGATAGGTCCCAAGAATTCTTCACTAGAAAGCCCTCTGGCATTGCCAACCTAAGCAACTGATGTATGTTAAAAGCTTTTTCCCTCTATTTTGCATGATGTAGAATGCTGAGGGAAAACTCTTTTGAGCTTACTGAGCAATGAAAATCTGACCCTTTTCAATTTAATACTCTTACAAATACCTTACTAAAGATCTTATCCTCCACTGCAGAATCAATGACACACTATTGTGATTAGTTCCTGGCCCAGTGCGCCTCCTCCTTAGAATAAACTCGCCTATACCCATCAAACAGAGCAACTTAGATGACAGGTAGGAAACCATTAGCTTGTGGTAAGTTTGTGGTAATAATGTTTAACCAGGAGAATCTCGCATACACAATACTTTTCTACTAAATTGGTTAAGCTTCTTGATGGCTGTAAAGCCAGAAGCTCATCATAACCTATGAGCCTATTAAATTAATTCTCTTGTGCATTTATTTGATTTTTTTTCAAACAAATATTTATATTTTGCTGAACATTTAAGGATTGTATCTATTCCCAGTGTTATTCTGTCATATTTTTCTTTGTTGATAATGGTTTAAGACCCTTTTGTTGAATTAGACTCACTCTGTTAGCAGCATATAATAAGTACAAAAAATGAATACATAAATGTTATGATATGGAGCAGATTAAGAGAAAACACAAGAAACATGACTGTAACAGTAAGAGGGTTAAGTGTTTCTGATTAAGTAGATATTAGACAACAGCCTACTGGTGTGTTATTAGTTAAGCCATTATATCTTTGTTTCTTTTTTTCACAGAAGTTCATTTCTTCAGGCATTTATTGGTTCATTATACTTTATGATTTCCTGTTGTTGCATCTGCAAGTGTTTGTTGTGCTTCTGTAGAGCAACGTTAACTTTAGGATCAAAAATTTGTTCCCTCTAGACTGAAAATCTAGCAAGCTGATGACTGCAAATGATACCAGCAGGCAGGACAGATGGAATCCATGTGAACCACGAAGGCTGGTATTCTAGATTTTGTTCCTGCACTACAACTTAATATGTATTCAGGGAGGTATACAAGTGCAGCTTAATAATACTTCTGAATTATTTGAACTGTAGCCCATGAACTATGAATCCACTAACCTTAAGCAGAACAGGGTTGACCACCCTTCTTGTCTGACTGTTGTCATCCACAAGTGATTTCCCACAACGGAAAGAAAAGGAAGATTGACAGAGATATATATAGGAATAACCATGATAAAGACAGAGAGGGAGAGAAAGAGACATTCAGGCATACCCTTCAGTGCTACCAAGATACCTCATGCAAATATCCTTTATAAGGAGATACTTGGAAGTTCAGAACATTGTATGCATGTACACACACACACACGCACACACGCACACACACACACACACACACACACACACACACACACACACACACACACACACACGCGCGCGATATGGAATGAACTTTTCTTGTGAAAAGTGAAAACTGGTCTGGGGTATTGCATTTGTAAAATATATTGTGATATCCCTAATGAGATTCAACACTATTTGCATGAGCATTCGATTTCTTTCAAATACAGCACTACCTTCTAAACAATGAAACTCGGTACTAAATTCAAGTATGCAACTTACAGATACTAAACAACATAAAACTTGATACACATCTACTATCCACATTAGTTTGCTTGGCTGTATTTTAAAGATCTACCATTCCAGTCAATTACAGTGCATTGGTAGACACTGCTCATGCTATTCAAAGATGGATTTTCACTTAGTAGTAAAATATGAGATGCACACTGAGGCATAAAATTGTTAAGGCTTAATTTCATCCTCTGGCTCTTAGGAGCAGTCTGGCAGTAGCTGTTTGATTTCAGCATTTAATCAATATATGCTAGTGGTTTATGCGCCTACATAAGACTAATTATGTTGGTGAATCAAAAAGCACTAAGTAAAACGCAAACATTAGCCAGCAGCAAAGAAAGGTAAAGTGTGTCTCATTAGATTAATTAATGGTTTCAAGGCTAAATGGATTTTGCCACTCCATTACAAAAGCTAAACAGTATTAATTTTAAGAAGATGAACACCCTGGTTAAAGAAATATCGTCTGTGTGATTTACTGATGTGCTTTTAACTACATAAACTTTGCAAATTAATTTAGCATTTTCATCTGTACACTTGAAACATTCCTTTTGTGTGAGAAACTTGTTTTTGTAGTGTATAATTCAGCATGTTGGGTGACTACATTACCAGAACAAATGTTATGCTGCCAGTTCGCTCCTACAAAAACAATCTGCCTTATATCAAGTTGTGGTCTGCACTCTGCAGTGGAATACATCCCTATGTCACCAGCTGTCAATAAATGGTGAGCCTACTTAAATGTATGGGTTATTGTAACAATCTTTTATATTATGTGTGTGTGTGTGTGTGTGTGTGTGTGTGTGTGTGTGTGTGTGTGTGTGTGTGTGTGTGTGTGTGTGTGTGTGTGTGTGTGTGTGTGTTTCATGCATATCTGACTTATAGGGTACAACCAGTGATTTATTTTTGTTAGCTTACTATTAGTAATAGTATATGTAAAGAAAAAAAATTCCTGAAATGTCCTTTCTTACCATACAAAAGTATCTCTGATTCTGGCCATCTACCATAGCAGACAATGGACAAGGTATTACTGTTTTGTCTTTTTTGAGTGATTGCACATTACATGCGAGTAATGAGAAATATAAAATATAACTGGCAACTGTGTTTAAGCACATTTCTACCTTCCTTCTTTCACAATTCAACAAAAGTAAAATTCAGACAATGAAGTGCAAAGGAATTCCATTTAACATGTATTTCACATATTATACACACATACACACACACACACACACACACACACACACACACACACACATCTATTCTCTCTCTCTCTCTCTCTCTCTATATATATATATATATATATATATATATATATATATATATATGTATATAGATTTATACACACAGATATCTATCTATCTATCTATCTATCTATCTATCTATCTATCTATCTATCTATCTAATCTATCTATCAGATTATTGAAGTTTCAAAACATCGAAAGTCATATTGCCGGGACCATATAATCAAAGCCCATATCAGAAGTAACAGAAGCAAATGAGTTAAAATGGATTTTAATGCTTCAAGCGGATAGGGGCTATGGGCTTAGTGAAATAGTACCATTGAAACTACACCTCCAGTCATATTCCTCTCTTCTGATGAATGAATGGATACATAGTATTTGAAACACTGTCATGTGACACTGATTGTATGATTTGATTGGACTTTCCATTTTATATTGATTTATTCTTATCCAATGTCATTTGATGTTTATGTTTTGAATGGATGTTTTGCACTCTATGTTTAAAATGTACTAGCTTTTAATAGTTTTTATTGATCTGAAGAAGTGCTCTGGTTGGCAGGAAGCTGCTCATCTCTTAATAAAATTATCATTTTTGTATACCTTGGCTGTGTTTTGCCCTTGTTTCTTCTGTTTGCTTGGATTATTCTTTGATTTGTTGGCTTGAGGACGTTCATCTATACCTTGGTGACTTCTGTCTGCTTTTCTTTTAAGTAGTGTCATGTAACTACATCTGTGTGTGTGTCTAGTAGCTTGCCAAGAGGTATGTCAAAAGGAAGTAAAACTGACATAAAAATGTAAATATTGTAATAAGATGTTAGGATCATATTGTGAATAGAATTTTTATTTTAAAATGTGTTATGTAAATAAACCTTACTTTATAAGATTTAATGTAAACAAATATCTTTATGTAAGGCGGGAATCTCACTGCGTTAGGTAGAGAGGTTCACTGGTTTATTAATGAATGAAATCAGCGTTGCATGAAAAGTAGGCTGAAGTCAGCCATTCCAGAGTGGTTGCCCCATCCTGGAGGGAGATTTTTAGCAGTTGTGGGTGAAGCATTTTAGAATAAAGAGTGACCTTGGTGAAGACAGCAAAAGTAACCTAAAATCATTCCTCTAAGAGAGCTGCTGAAAAACTCAGTGAGAGACTTGATAACATAGTCCAGTTGCAATTCAAAAAACATTCTCATAGTCATGTAAATCACATACAAGTAATTAAATTTACTAGATCCATGAAAAAATGCATGACGCATTTTGCCACAACTTATACTGAAAGCCCTTTGAAGTGGTAATGTACTCTAGTGTCGACATATCAAATTAGTACAGACACCACACACACACACACACACACACACACGCGCACACTCACACGCGCATGCATACACGCACACGCACACACACACACACACACACACACACACACACACACACACACACACACACACACACACACCTTCCCCTATAACTCCATTGATCTTCACTGAACCTACCAGCACTGCAGTTTCTTCCATTAGTTTAATGTGTAACCACTGTATTTTTGTGAGGTTCAATTTTTCTGTTGACCATATAGTAATTTAGAAAGTAGAGTGATACTCTGGACTGCTTGACAATGTAAATTGGAAGCATTAGAGACTCTCCTGGATTACTTCATTATCACATACCACTGTCAGCAGGACCACCTTCCAAGCTGATGCTTCCAGTCATGGAAAATTAGTGCAATAGTGTGGTCTCTAACTCTGAAAGGCTTACTGAAAAGGTTATCTGCTTGTGATAAGGCTTATTGCAAAATGTTCACTGCTTATGGTAAGAATTATTGCATGAGGTATCCCTTTTGGGATCCCAGCATTTTTGACTTTGACACACAAGACTATATACTTGTTTTTGTTCTTTAGTATGAATTACTTGGGAATAACCTGCATATTTTTGTATTAAATAAACCCACATTATTTTTAAAACTGGTGATCTTTGCTGCATGTTTTTATATTCCACAATATATGCAGGTCTACTTCACATAATCTAAAACCCATTTGACTGACTTTCATTTCACTGAGACCAAATCAACTAATTTCAAAATACTGAAAACTCATTTGACTGAATCTCATTTCACCAAAAGCTGCAATGTTAAATTTCAAAAGACTAAATGTTAAACCATAAAAAAATATACTCACAACACTAATAAGTACCTCTTTCCAGACCTCAAAGCCTACTTACTTACCCTCTTAACAGAATCCGGACAATATAAAACCCAAACTAAATGGGGGGCTGTGCCCCCCACACCCCTCATAACTATATATACTAACTCCAGGATTGCACTACAGTGGGGAAAAGGGAATATACCTTTTACTTGCCTTACAGTACTCTACACACTGCCACTACTGCTGGGAACACAAAAAACATCTGCCATATTACTTTAGATGCTTTCCATAAAGAGACATACCCCCATTTAAAAACACTGCATTACTACTTTCTACATGACTATCAGTATTCTGACACTCAGCACTGTAATTTACAGAAATTATTTTTATCACAAACAAGTTACAGGTGAAGGGAAACCCACAGCATGTCTATGGCTTACAATTCAGTGAAATGAGATTCAATCAAATGAGTTTTCATTATTTTGAAAATTAGGTAATTTGGTCTCGGTGAAATGAAAGTCAGTCAAATGAGTTTTAGGTGATATGAAGTAGACCCATATATGTATATATTTCTTAAATATTAAATAAAACTATAGCAACATTTTCTAAATAGCTTATCCTTGTGAAGGTCTGAGTGATAGTGTGCTCCACCCCCCACCCCTGAACTGTGCTCTGTATCTAACAAAGAGCATCCTCCAAATGAGCTTCCTGATACATTTACCTTTGTGTAAATTAAGGTGGGGGCATCTTTCCAAGATCCCAAACCAAGTCATCCAACTGTTTCCAACATATAAGTGCAATGACTATACCTCAAGCTCCTCCCAGAATGCTAATCTCCTTAATCCATCATGGAGAATGAACCCAGCTATACTGTAAAACAATTACATTTCTGCTGCCTGTGTCTGTAGTCTTATCCATTTCAACACTACCCTAATCTTATGACTATAAGTGAGAATGGAGGCAAACAATGACCTATAATTCAGCTTCAGCCACCTACATCCCAGTCCAGTACAACACTTGACATACAAGTATACTAATGCAACTGTCAATTCATAGAGCCCCCAGCCCCTTATTCATGACGAACACTTCAAGATATTCTTTAGATGATCCCACTGAGCTGCCGAAGGCAATCCACATTTTCTAGGATAGAACCGTGAGCTCTGATTTGGTGGCATGAATTCTAAGCCCAACTGAATCATATTCTGCAGCAGAGCACTCCTGTTCATGTTGGAGATCATGGCCACCAACCCTTTAAGCGTATCTGTAGTTCTCCTGAGAGACTTTAACACACTTTTGTAGAGTGATGGAGATACTTGCAGGGGAGTGACTGAGAAGATATTTTGCCAGATGACAGATGAATGCCTGTTCTTCTAACATAGCTATAGACTGTCCACAACAGACAGTATATTCAAACTCAGGGGTAATCTTAAAAGTATTTAGTACCAGATCACCTTGGGTTAAAGAACTGCAACTGACTTTAAAGTCATGTCATTAGACATGACATCATACATTTTAGAAAGATGGGTCAGGATATGTGCTGAACTATGTCAACTGATTACTGTTTAGGGGTGAAATTCATCCAGATGAATGGACAATGGCTGGACAGACCCTGGTAGCCTGAACATGCAGTGAGGATATACTGGGAATGTCTAGCCAATATATTTGCATGGGATGAGTTTAATAACTTCTCCTATATACTTCAAGAGCTCTGAGATCTTATGAGTTTTGGCCAAAAGCTGAACTTCACTTGTCAAGGCAGTAACCAAAATCAGGTAAAAGTTTAGCACTATAAAGTGTGACAAGAACTTTTACGTGTGTCTACTTAAAGATATAAATGGCTAGATATCTTATGTTTACTGTAATTGTCTGTATTGCCTTTATCTTCCTATGCAGAAATTAACAGTGAAGCTAAAGAAAATGGTATTCCATGCAATGTTAGTAAAGTGGGATTATCCCCCAGATTTGACTGATAGGTACCAAACAGACCAGGAAGGCCACATGTGCAGTAGATGTGGAAGCAAAGCCTGGGAGTAGAAGTTTGACAAGGCCATGAAAAGTGACTTTTTTTTTCTTTGATTCCCTACTGGCTGTCAAACCCTACCCTTCCAGCTGTTCATTTGACTCATGCATTATCCTGAAGTGAGAGTACTATGTCATACTCATTCCATTGGAGTGAGAGCTAAGTGAATCTGGAGCAGGAATCATCAGTCATACATCAGAGAGTGGGTTCCCCTTCCTAAGTTCCTCCCACAACAGTGTGAGAGCTCTATAGTTCCTGCTCTTGGAGATGCATGCATACTACTACACATGCTAGTCCCTTGTAAGCAGTACACTGCAGCAGTACTGGCTTGCTAGGTTACGTTCTGCACCTGACACATCTATACTCCTGCAGGTGTCACTAAAACAGTGAGTGAATCTGCCTCTCTCCTCACAGGATGGATAAACTGGCATCAGCAACTTACTCCAGTCCTGCTCCTCCAGATCTTTCCAGCACTTGTGTTTTTAGCTGAACATGGGTCACTTGGAGTGGTGACAGTGATTCGTCATGGGCAATATAGAAATGACAGATCATGGAGCAGAGCAACAGGAAGAATAACTTTTGAACTACCCAAAAGAGGTTCTGGTAAGCAATCTAGTAATTCTGGTGGGATAGTGAGATTCTTCAGACTGTTCTCAGCAAGGGTGGAGAAATGTTGACCTCCACTGGGGCATTCTTGAGAGATGGAAAACACACCTTGAAGAATTCTTGAATCTGGTGCATGTCTTTTTCTGAAGAGGTGGGAGTACAAGTACACAATAAGATATTTTATACCTCAAGTAGACTACAGAGAATTTTTCCTTAGGTAGACAGCAAATGTAAGGTGTGACAGTGAAGAAAGATATAATTGGAAACACATTTTCTGGGAGTGTAATGAGCTGGCAGACTTTAAAGATTCTCTGCAGACTACTCTGTCTGAAATACTGGTGAACACATTGGTGTAATTAGGGACTGATTTTTCTGAGCTGTGATACAGAATCAAAATTGCCTAGACATAGTAAGGCCTTGCTGAGTCTAATTATGGTTACTGCCAAAAAGAAAAAAAAAAAACAATTGCTAGAAAATGAAAATCAAAGTCTAAACTAACTGTACTAGAAGTAGTGAATATAGGAATAGAGATAAAACAAGTGGGAGTGGGATCTTTAGAAAAGTGTAGCAGCAAATTACTTAGGAAAAATGGGGACTGTGGGAACAATACATACAGGGGAGGAATGAGGATTAAAAGAAGGCAGGATTTGAATGAGTTAGGTAATGTTTGACTGACAATGATTGGGAAGATTTTAAGTAACATATAATGTTTGCCACTAAAATTGTGTCAGCACGGTCTGTGATGTAAAATACTTGCAACTGGAACTGTGCCAATATGGTTTGTTTTTATTTATATAAGAGTACGATTGCCTATGTCATAAGTGATAAATTAATAAAGATGCATCTTGTTAAAATAAATAAAACTTTATACAGTTTGGTGGAGAAGAACACTACAGAGAATAAATGGTTTCTTTCTGGTTGGGTTTTGGGAATGAATGAGATTTGTCCAGATGTCTTAAAAGAACCAAATAGACATTGGTGTGTCATGTTAACATGCATTTTCAATGTTATGAAGCATGCTGGAACTGTGCTTTTGAATTAGCGTACTAGGAAGGCTGTCCCAATTTTTTTAAAAAAGGGACATATGTTCACATTACAGGAAGAATCAAAATTAACTTCATACATTTATTTTGTTACCCACATCAGGTTTTAGCATACTAAAAGTGCGCTAGCCTGTTTATAGCATTTACAGTGTTTTCTGTGTGTTTTTCTGTTTCCTGAAAAAAAAAAAAAAAAAAAAAAAAAATATTCTCTTTTCCGCCTTTGCTGAACTAGATTAGTCCAGATTTCAGGTTTTGCTGAATTCCGGACTGTGGTTCCTGTGTTGCCCATATCCTTACTTGGATATCAGGAGGCTTCTCTGTTCACCAGTGAGAGTGGGGAGCTTTGAGCAGCCTATCTGTCTCTGGAGGAGTGGTCTCAGCCCTGAAACTAGTAGCTTATTGGCCGTTTTGGGTCAATTCCTGTCTCTTTCAGTTTCCCTGCTTTAAAACCCGCATTTGCACGTTTTTTCACGATTTTGCACATAGAGCAGCATCAGGCAGTGCCGCTTAAACGGATTTAAACTATTCCCGGCTCCACAAAGTCTGCTCTTCATTTTTTCCCTTAGAACTGTTCTAAATCTCAAAGTAAGCACTTTATTTTCATTCTAAAGCCCTGCAGTTGCTCATATAAGTAATCTTATAAGTAAGCACTAATAAACTAAAGCACTACACCCTCTTTTACTCCCTTTAAGTACTTGGCTCCCTATTGGTCCTTTTTGATCAGTCAAAAAGTAGTTCCTTATACTATTCTGGCATGTCCAAAAGTCAGTTTCGGGTTTACTCTCCAGTCCAGCTGGTGAATCTGGGAATTTTGAGGCAATGTTACAACTGCCTTATGTACACAGACCACCCTCTCCTCCTCCCAACAAACTCAAATTTATGTGAGAGATGCAACTATACAGCTAAACTGGAGGCTGAGCTCTCTCAACCCAGTACTGGCGCAGTCAGTCAGGAGGAGAAGGTAACCACACACATCACAAATCCAGTCTCACATAGACCTATCGCAACAGCAAACCAAACACATAAACATACAAAAACATACTCGGAGGCTCTAAATAAAAATCTGCCCAAGCAGCAGAGACCTCCAAAGCAGACATCCAAGCAACTGCTACCCCACAACAATGCCCACGTATCACATAGTTCACAAAGTCAGTGTACCACACAGTCACAGCCCTTAAGGCTAAACAACACACCTAATACACTTGTAATAGGTGACTCTATTGTCAGACACACTGACATCCCACTCACCAGGCTGAACAAGGAGAAGGTCACTGTAAGCTGCCTGTCGGGTGCCAGGATCTGCCACATAACACAAGCACTCAGGTCACTCCAAAGCAAGTACAAATATGACTCTGTCATTGTCCATGCTGGTGCGAATGACCTGAGACGTACCTCCCTAGACTACATGAAAAGAGACATAGAGGAGCTCTCTGATCATGTAGCCCAGGCCGGTATGACCCTGACCTTGAGTAGCATCTTACCTGCACCAAGAATGATGCCACAGTATAAAGACAAAATGATCAATTTTAACAATTGGCTAAAGTATTGGTGTCATTCAAAGGGGATCCAGTGTCTGTCAGCCTGGGATGACATGCTCGACAAGCCACGTTGCTTCACTAGGGACGGCTTGCACCTGTCACACCTGGGCTTTCGAATACTGGCTAAGGCTCTTGCCACCCCAATAGTGCCTTTTTTAGGCAAGGCTCAAAAGACAAACCCACCTCCATAGACAACACAAGGAAAAGAAACTAAGGGTAATGCTGCTCAACGCCAGAAGTCTAAACCTCAAGATGCACGCACTCGAGGCTCTCCTCAGTATGGAGAATATTGATATCTGTGCAGTAACAGAAACCTGGTTCAAGGCTCCCGAGAGCACCCCAGCACTACCAGGTTATACCTCATACCATGCTTTTCGGCCCCAAAACTTGGACTGAACCACAAAAGGAGGGGGAGTATCTATATTCATCAAAGATACCCACACCTCCAGGTTAGTGGCACTGCACGAAGCATCTGAAATCATCCATGTGCAACTAACAGTGGGCAAAACTGCCTTTCAGTTTGTAGCCTGCTACAGATCACCCTCAGGAACCCCACTCGGCTTTCCTGAGAACACTGGAGAATATGAAGGTCTCTCCAAACACCATTATATTGGGTGACTTCAACTACACAAACATAGATTGGGAGCACTACTCAAGCCCCAACACCCTCGCCCAACGGTTCCTAAAATTTATGAACTCAAATGCTATGGAACAACTAGACACCACTCCCACAAGAGGGGAACACATATTGGACCTGATCATCACCAACATGGGGACTCTATGTTCCATACCAGAGGTTTAGCCCACATTAGTAAGATCTGATCATAAATTAATCTCACTGGACATCCATATCCCGTCCCAATCCCCAGCCAAGGAAACCACGGTGAAGAACTTCTCAAAAGCAAACCACACTTCTCAAAACTGAGGTGGAATCCTTCAAAGCCCCCGGGCCAATGAAAAATATGGCCCAAACCGCAGAATCCTTTGCAAACGCATTCTATGGACACCTACAGGAATGCATGGATTGTGCTATCCCAAATAAAACCAAGACTCACTCCTCCAAAGGCAGGAGACCTGTCTGGTGGACCCCAGCCATAAATAAGCTATACAACAGAAGGAGGAAGCTACAACATGATAGAGCAAAATCCCAAAAAGGGAAGGCATCTCTGATCAGTACTAGCAAGAAACTACGATCCCTCATAAAACCATCTAAGGCCAGCTTCGAAAGAAAAATTGCACAAGACGCTAAAGATAATCAGAAGGCCTTCTTTAGTTATGTCAGGAACCTGGGGGTGGCAACTCCCAGATATGCTCTGAGTTAGTGCAAAATGACAAAAAATACACTGAACCCACAGACATTGCCAACATCCTGGCAGACAGGTTCAGTGCAAACCCATTAAGTACAGAAGAAGTAATTAGGGATTTGGGGACCCAAGTAGATAGCAATCTCTCCTTTGATAATTATGTTGCCAAAGTGGTTAGAAAGACCTTCTATATAGCCCACCTTATCACGAAAGGGTTCACATCTAGATCAAGAGAGGTCATTGTGCCCCTCTACTCATCGCTCATCAGGCCCATAATTGATTATAATGCCCCATTTGGGATGTACCTTACCAGACACCTGCAGCAACTAGAAAGACCCAAAAAGTACCTCACCAAGAGGATCAAGGGACTCAAACAGATGCCCTACGCAGTTAGGCTAAAGAAACTCTAGCTCTACTCAGTTGCTTACCGCCTACTCAGAGGCGATCTGTGCCTGACGTATAAAGCCATGTCCAACCCAGAATTAATGAACATGCTCCACCTCAGGAAATCCAAATCCCTTAGAGCTACACGCTCCAGGGAGTTAAACCTCAGCACAGAAATAAATAGGACATGCTGGAGGGACAGATTCATATCCCAGAGGATCCCCTCACTCTGGAACAAAATCCCAATCCATGTTAGGCAGAGCCCCTCAATGACCCTCTTCAAGAGAAATCTTGACGAGTGGATGGGAGATCGTAGGTTTACCCCTGGGATCTCTTCTGTGTCCCTACTAGACAGAGGCACAGTAAACTAACCTTAAAAGGGCTATCTTCTGTGACCTACTATACAGAGACACAGTCAACTAATCTAAAAGGGTGGTGAAAGCCAAACACACTCTGGCTAGACTTATAAATGCCCTATTACAGATAGCCTAGTATCAACCTATGAACCTATGAACCTAAAACCTCAGCTCTGATTGAAATAAAATGCTACTAAAGCTTTATGCTAAGCATACAAAGGAACCACAGGGAAGTGTATCCAAATATTTCAGAGTACCTGAAAGACATGAAGGACCGGGTTCTTTTTTAGACACAGTGCTTTTAATTCCTAATGGAATGAGTACTGAGTTAGCACTGAAGTATTTATTCTGAAGAGCTAAAAAGAGCTACTCTTTGTTTGACCGGTTTTAAGTTGATTAACTGTTCTTAACTCACTTTGTTATTAAGATGTAATGAAAATTATCTTAAGACATTCCTAGCATTCTAAAATAGCTGAGGTACCGGTGTGCTACACTGTAGATTGTGATTTCAAGTAATACATTTATAAAGGTTATCTAATCAAATGTCATAGTTGGCGTTATTTTTTAGTGAAGAATTTCTTCTACTTTTTTTAGTTGTTTTGCAAGTTTAGGTGGATCATTTTTAATACAGTGATATCACATTCTTCAGCCTCCATTGGAAAACCTATGCCAGGGTGGTAGAAAGGAGCCTTTGAACAGTGGTCATAACTAAACTGTGAGCTATGCAGCACATGCATGCACCAAAATGCAAACTGCACAGCTGAGTAGATAGCCATAAAACCATGTTGTACTGCAGGACAGCATTCTATAAGCTGCAGAAAAGGGGTGTGCAAATGGCTGCATAGTAACATGAAATGAAGAAGTACAGAATAATAACTGCACAATGGAATACAAGTGAGGATAAGGGAAAATAGGTCATTATTCAGATTTATCAGGCTCAAAGTCCCAGAGGCAGTTGTGCCCAAGTATAAAGGCTAAAAGCATTTTGTAAACTGAAGCAATGGAAATGCGACAATGCTTGCAACAGTGGTAATGATAGTGCTGCATCATCGACTGACTTCATCTAATGGACTCAGCTTTCACATACCTCTCATCCTGTTAGCACAGGAAATCTGGACAAAGCCAGATAAAGGTTCAAAATTAGGGGCACATTTCAATTATTCCCCTTATAAATTTAGAAATTTACTAGAATAGTAAGTTTTACTCTGTTATGCTTTTTTCGAAGTACATGAAGCCTGAAACTCAAATTTTTATCATTATTTAGTGACTTAAATCCTTAATGATTTGCCATAAAACCACAAAAGTTATGAGGAACAGACTAAAAATATGAGGCAAAAATCTGGACAGTTGAGAAATATGTGTAGACTTGATATGGCTATATGAGTTTAGATCAGGATTGACCGCACCACTTTCATTTGGACAGAGGCATCATATGAGTGCTGATTCACCTGTACAGACCGCATCCAAGAACTGAAGGACTGCATGGGTTTGCTGTATCCATGGGAACCAAGGTATGTGTAACTCTTACTAGAGGAACAATAGCATATTACAACAGATAAGATGAACAGTTATACTACATTTGCAGTAACAGATGAAGCACAGACGTCTTCAGTGTGAAATGATTTATCTACAGTATACTGCATGCTACATTTCTAGCAAGCAGCTTGCTTCAGTTTCAAAGTAGAAAAGCTTTTTGTTTACTCTTTTTTTTGTCTTCTACTTTAAAAGGGCCATTTTTAATCTTCAAATCTGAGTAAAGGGGGATACCAGTTTGGGGAACTGCAGATGGTACCAGATAACCAAACTACAGTTCTAGGGGACTACTTGCACCCCTTGTTGGAGATGTTTGTATGGAACCTGCAAAAAATGGGCAAACAACAATATGACATATCCAAACCAGGAATAGAGTAGAGAATGTAATATTCATTTTGATTAAATCACAGAGTCACTGCCCAGACACATCAGAGGGTCACTGCAGTACGTTCCCATCACATTTTGTCAATTCCTTGTTGCATGGTATGTAATCTGTAACATGACCCTTCAGAAGCAAAAAGGCCAGCCAATCAGCATCACCATGACCATCTACTACCCTAGCAGCAGGACATCCGCTACTTACCATGAGTACATCATCGAGTAGCAATGATAGTAAGAGCAACAGACAACATTCAGAGGCCAGATAGCACCCACCCAAATGTTACTGAGCACACTATTTGGCAGTTCAACAAAACAACAATGTGTAGTCCACAGATATGAATTTTGGCTTGTACACAATGGAAATAAGGAACTGCGGTGGTGGTGCTGCGGTAGCGTTGTCACCTCACAGTAAGATGTTGTCCTGTTCGATTCTCAGGTAGAATGTCTTCTGTGTGGAGACATGCATGAATGGGCATACCTTCATTGAAGGTTGTGCATCAGGGCCGGCAACTCGGCATGTAAAAATCTACTGCCAATCATTAGTGGACCGGAGTTCCGCTGTGGCGACCCCTAACCGGGAAAAGCCAAAAGATACAACAACAACACAATGGAAATAGGGTATTGCAGTAACAAAAAGTAAGTTATGGCATTAGAACTATTAAGAAATATGATATAATATATAGTAATGCACAGTACAGCACAGAGAAGGTTAAACTATACTAAAATAAATAAATATTTTTTTCTTTCTACACATTAAAAAATGCAAATATACTGATTTAGTCAGGTTCTTAATTATCCACATTCATTATTGGCATCTAAAGCATTTGTGTTAAAGTAATATTTTCAGTGTTTTTATTGGCCCATAACATCTGAGTCCTTAGGCTAAGGGGAATAACATTAGTTATATGTAGTGTGAAGACTCTGAAAAATATAATGCAATGAAGCAGCTTATTTCTTCACAAAATTGTACATTAAATATTGTGTTTGTAAACATATGTTTTCCATATATGCAGTGTAGCAGTCTTCGAAGAAAAATTAAATTAGTCTTTTTTATTCTAGTACTGACTAATTTTTAATCATCACTTAATGGATGAAATAGAAAGTAAACAAATATGTGGTAAAATCAGTGAGAATATTTTTCATAAAGCCAGATGGTTTTCCAGACTAAAAACATATGCCAAGATCAAAGGTCACCAATAACAAATACTGTTTACTTTATACGCCAGAGTGCTGGAGTTCATTTTAACTCTCATGAAGAATATATAAGTGTTGTCACCACACTTCTAGAAGTCCCTTTTGCATTATTTTATTAAACATATTTGCATATGTGTTTGGAGAGATGGTGGTCATATATGAGCAAGAGAAAATGTGTATTTGATGCAATACTGCTTCAAAGAAATGTAAGTTTTTGCACGTTAGACAATCATTCTGAATATCACAAATGTTTATGTGTGTGTATACAGTAATTCAGTGTTTATGAGAGAGTAATGTAAATGCACACACACAGCTTGCCACAGTTTAGTTTCTGCACCATTTCAAGTTATAGTAAAGTACTTCAGCAAAAAGAAAATACCACTGTTTCACTTACAAATCAGATTTCTATTATGGTCTTATATTGTGATTTATATTAAAAGAATATCACGCTGCAGCAAATATAATTACACTTTTGATACAAAGTAAAATTGTGGCTTGGTGGATGAAATAAAGTACACAGAAAAGGCTATGTAGGAGGACCATACTCAACTGCTTATGTGAAAAAAGTGCTGGTATGATTTGTTAAAGCAGTGAGAGCAGAGTAATTAGATTTTTTGGACTTAATACTTGTTGCAGCTATAATGAATTCAGAAAATACACTGGAATAGTTGTGTCACATAAAATGGTGTTGCCAAATTGTAGCATACACATTTTACAGATTACCAAGAGAATTCCTAAAGCCAGACATTAGTGTTATTGCCATATATCACTAGCCTTTCAAAGTTTAACGTATTCTTACTTTAATATTATCAGTGGTATTGCTCGCAAAACTATTCAGGAACAGTTATTTATATTCATCCTTTGTACCTTGTACTCATGTAATACAAATCACTCCCAAGTGCAAATGGGTGTGGTGATGGAATGCAAAGTATTCTTACTAGCATCTGATTGATAACCCAGGTATTTATTTAATTTATTTATTGACATTTGATTACCTCCGAATGGGTAAGTGCCCATTTTAAGTGAAGGCCTGGAGAGAAAAGCACCGAAATATTTCAAAAACATTTTAACTCAGTCAAGACTATAATGTTTTTTTGCATACTTTCAGTTCACATTCATAGATCTTACAGTGTCCACAAACCTTTGGATCTGGCTTCATTTACTAAGTAACCTACCAGCTAATAATAAGCAATATTAGAAATATATAATAAATAAATATAAAATATATAATATATAATAGGTAATATTAGAAAGTGCAAGGACTTATTAACAAAGACACTAAGATTGTTAGTCTAGGATGTCTTACAGTAAAGAAATAAACCATTGTTCATCACGTATTATTCATATTTTCATTTTATGTTCATATTTTCATAATTGAGAGCCCTACACAGTATTGTGGAATGTAGTGTGAAATGCCACTGTGGGAGACATGAAAATTCATTATCAATGTCTGTTTATATTGCACTATAAGTGATATATTACCAGTTGCTTGTTAGTAATGATGAATATAAACAGAATTTCCATATGTACTTAATACTTAAAAAAACAAGTGAGTTAGAAACTGTTGTGTGACATCAGCTGAAACCTTAGATACTGTTGAAGAAAACTGTCTTTCAAATTTACTCTGTAGGATGAAAAATTCTTGAGAAATATTCAGAATTATTTATACTCTTTATTAAACAATTAAGCATATGGTTTCGTATTTCTGTAAATTTCTCAATGAATATGCAGTCATAGAGGAATTTTTTGTCATGTAAAAGCTTATGTCTGGTTAACAAAAACAATTTTAGCAGTATATGTCTAGGTTATACAGTTTCCAAGACTTAAATTGTTTGTGAATGTTTAGCAAAAAATGTAATTTTGGGTTTGTGAGCATTTGTATTTAATGAAAGACTATGACTGCACTGCATATTATCACTGCAAAGAATACTTTTTACTGATAACATTGCAGTTTGTATTTTTTCATAGCTTGTATTGTTTACAAAATATTTACTTGTGTTATCCTTTTTAAACTGATTTGTCAGAAAATGCCCTGGAATTCAAGATGCATGCAGGCTGCTTAGAGATACGACATTCTACATCACTTAGGTATTAATGAGTTAGGAACAATAATTTTGCGATCTTCAAAAATAATACAATAAAAACAACTAAAAAATCTAGAGTTTAAACAATTACACCAAATTAGACATTGGTTCAGATTGAAAATGAAAGTTGCAGATAGCACAGCACACCAAAGGAACATGTCAGTGCACCAGCTGCAGATGCAATTCCATAACATATACTAAACCAAGAATCAGCAGGATAGTTATAGACACCATGCATGCCTGACAAATTCCAAACCACAATGGGTGTGCCCATTGCAACATAAATGCAACAAATTACTTTGCTGACAGCTTTCCAAAAGCACTCAGCTGGGGCCATATATGCTTTATTATAACACCACTGTATTACACATATTCTCTGGAATCCTATGGAATCTGCAAGCATTACTTAAAAAAAATGCGAACTGGTATTCAGTGTACTACAACAAGCTGGGGTACTGCAAGCCATACTAGAAGACAATTTGCAAATTTGTCCCAGAAGGCAACCAGCTAGACAAGGAGCTAGGCTATGGTTAAGACAGCTTTCTGACCAAGAAATAATAGATCAATACTAGATCGAGATTAGACAGAAAATGGGTGCAGGCTGTGTGCAGGATGTGTGCACCCCACATGTATGCAAGCATTCTCCAGGGTAACCCAATACTGATAGAAACAAAAGTATACCCAAATCTAAGTCTGCTGGCTTAAGCTTCCTGGACATTCAGCAGCATATGAGAGATGCTGCAGGAATGTCCCAGCCAGCCGCCCATCATATCCTCTTACATTTCCTAGCAGCAATGTTCACTAAGCTGGATGAATATATCCACTTCCTAAGAACAGTCATTGAGCACAGGAATGCCATGCAGCAGTTCTATGCCATAGCCAACTTCCCCTGTGTCCTTAGTTCATTGACTACATTCAGGTCCCAATTAAAACCCCAGATGTACCTGATGTGAATGGTACATCAATAGAAAGAGGTGGCCATCACTCAATTGTAAGGTGGTGTGCTCATCAGATGGCTTATTACTAATATCATGGCAACACACTCTAGTAGTGTGCTTGATATTGCAATATGGAGGGAAAGTGGTCTAAGGACTGCTTCCTAACATAGTGAAATCCCAGAGGGATTACAACTTGGTAAGTACAGGAACACAGTTATGATGTAAGCAGAATCTAGACTTGTCAGCCTTAAGCATGACAACAAAATATGTGCTATCTCCTTCCTGTTAATAGCTGATTGTGGTTATCCACTGGAGCATTGGTTAATGAAGTCATACAGAGCCCCATCAACATCTGCCAAGAATGCATACACCACAACACAAAACACCATCAAACATATGTTTGGCATGCTGAAAGCAAGACTCAGATGTTTAGACATTTCCAGGGTGCACTAAAATACACACCAGAAAAGGCATCACAGATGATTACTGTGTGTGCCATGCTACACGACATGATAACAGCAAAACATGGTGGCTTGCCAGCCATGGGTGTGGTTAACCTACCCAAAGAACCCCAGATGTCTGATGATGACAAATCAAAGCTGTCACAGGATGATCAGGAGGACACAGTGGTGAGAATAACTGGTGTGGGCAACAGAGGATGTATCCATATGCTCTATCTCAAGCAACAAAGCAGCATCTTAAACACACCTTTGAGTCATGACAAGTCACATGTACAAATGACAAACTATCTGCATGTAAGTGTGGAGTCATCTGTGTATTGTATTAGGAAAACATGTTGTGTGGATGTGTGGAGAGTGTTGGTGAGAATGTTAAAGAGGATAGAACCAAGAACAGGATCATGAGGTATACCAGTGATGACTGGGAGGTATGGAGAGACGGTGGAGTTCCATTTTATTGACTGATACCTATTGGACACATACCTTTTGAACCATAGCAGAGAGGTTGTGATAGACCTAGTGAGGATACTTGAATTAGATTTTGTTTGAAGTAGATTTGTGATAAACTGTGCTGAAATCTTTTGACAAGTCTAGAAATAAGGAGAGACTAGTTTGCCATTATCTTTAGCTTTATTGGTAGTATTTATAAAGGTTTGAAGTACAGTGTTAGTACTATGAGAGGGTCAAAAGCCATGTTTTATGGGGGATAGTAGGTCTTCCTACAGGAGATAGTTTATCAATTGTTTATGAATTCATTTTTCAAGTATTTTGGAGAGGAAGGATAGGATTGCTTTAGGTCAAAAGTTAGTGAAAGTGGATAGACTGACATGGTTTATACCAAGTGATCACACAGCCAAAATGTTATTATGAAGAGCTGACATACTAATACTAATACTAATACTACTACTACTACTACTACTACTACTACTACTACTACTATTACTACTACTACTACTACTACTATTACTACTACTATTACTACTACTACTATTACTGCTACTATTACTACTACTACTACTACTACTACTACTAATAATAATAATAATAATAATAATAATAATAATAATTTTACATGGAGAAGTCCCTTGTATCCAGTGTAGTGAAATCTGCTTCCCTTACCCATACAGCTTAAATACTCTCACTCCAAGATTGCTCAGCCTCTGAGAAAGCAGCATTATGCTTCGTGAAGGTTGAATAAACCCCAAATATAAATAAATGGTGAGCCTCCAATGTTTGACATTTTCATTTCAGTGATGTCATCACTTGCCATTTGCATCACTGAATTTACCAAGTGGAATCTATGTTCTGTATAAATTGATCCAGTTTTGGCTGGCCATATAAAATTGCAACTGACATGTTGATTTCAATCATGCAATATTAACTGCCAGATATCTTTGCAAATTTGGTACAATCAATTTAGGTTTCAAACTTTCTTTCCCAAGAAGCAGAAATGCAACTGGTGAAGGGATACTTCTCTGCCAGCTAGGATACAAGCTCATTCTTATTGCTTCTGTCTACAAAGCTAGTCTCAGCTCAGTACAAGCTGCAGCCAGCTGCATCTGCACATTCATCTCATCAGCCACCAAGTAAGAACACCACTACAGTGATACACATCAAAGCACACTGCTTCCAATCTCTCACAGGATGTTGTTGCTACTAAGCCCTCTTCTGTTCAAGCTAATTAACCCGTAGTCCTTACCCTCATTTTTTTCCTACCTATCTGAATACAGTTCTTCCTACAACCTTATATCGAGCACACATAACAGCTTCTTGGTCATAGGTCATCAAATGTGAGTATCCCTCCCAGTCCACCTAAAAGAAAATTCTTCCTTCAACTCTTTGAGACATGAACTGAAGAAATTCTTTCTCAGAGATATTTCTTGTAAGCATTTCAATTCAGAAATAGTCACATGAATTCCCATAATCAATGCCTCCAGAACTCTTCCTCCATATTATACTTCCTTTACAGCAATAAAAACATCCCCACCATTTCAGCTGACTTCTATATTTGTATACACTGTATATGACACTATTTTTCTACCATAATCCTTTCCAACTCTTGAACTCCATCCTCTCTCGATTCACCCTTTTATGTTCATACTCATTATTTCATCACCATTTTTTCTATGTTTCCTTTAGTTAGTATAGTTAAAACATTACCTTGTCTGAATGGTACTGCTCATGTATTCTTCTTCTTCTTCTTTCAGCGTTTTCCCGATTAGGGGTCTCCACAGTGTATCACCTGTCCACTCATAAGTGGCAGTAGAGTTTACAGTGCCGAGGTGCCAGCCTGGCGCCCAACCTTCCACAGAAGGCACACACATGCACACACTCACACCCAGGGCCAATTTGGAGTGTCCAATCCATCTACAGCATGTCTTTGGGATGTGTGAGGAAACTGGAGCACCCAGAGGAAACCCACGCGACCACAGGGAGGACATGCAGACTCCACACAGAAGGCACCCCAGCCGAGAATCAAACCGGAGAACCTCTTGCTGTGAGGCAGTACTGCTCATGTATTAAGATCTTTAATTGCTTCATCACCATGTTTCTGTA
The DNA here is from genome assembly GCF_019279795.1 of Protopterus annectens. Lineage (NCBI taxonomy): Eukaryota > Metazoa > Chordata > Ceratodontiformes > Protopteridae > Protopterus > Protopterus annectens. The sequence goes on from NC_056734.1 coordinate 777,974,578, forward strand.
GCATTACAAGTGTGTGGCATTTGTCACTTTCTGTTACTTTTTTCTTTTGAACCTTTAAACACCATTGTGACCAGCAGCATTCTACCCTAGCCAACTCATTACAGCCTAGTGGCACTCCTAGGTGTTTGTGCAGTTACATCCTATATTTGATAATACATCAAATATTACTTATTCATATTTGTAGTAGTAATTCCAAAATCATCCTACACATAAAGTATTAAAAGATTTCATCTTAAAACTTTCACAAGGCAAACAGAACTGGATAGATATTTGATCTCTGTTTTGTGCAGATAAACACATTTGAATATTCTGTATTGTAATAGTCTTCATGTTTCTCTAAATATCTCAGAAATCAAATGACACATACAGAGCAGCTTATATTCATATGAAAGCTGATAGTTATATGAAGAAAATGCTATGGACAGTATATGTGTCACTGGAATGGTTACTGAGATCTCCTAAACTGTTTATACATTTCAAAATTCATATTTTCTGTGGCTATTGTAGCTTATAAAATCAAGTTTAAGACCCAGAAAGGAATGAATGCAACTATTGTAAAAATTACTTTATGCTGAATAGTTTGCTATTTATATTAACACTTGTGGTTCTAGAGATATAAATATTTCCTTGAACCTTAATTTGATAACTTCATTTCTTAAAAGGCTCAGGCAACACACATTGGGATATAGAACAGAACTTAGTTGGAAAAATAAGTTCAATTTAAATAAATAAAAATAAAATAAAATAAAATAAAAAAATAAAACTGGATCAGACCTCAAAAGTTTTTGATGATCTGCCCACTGCAAATTTTCTACTTTGAATTATTTTGCCAAAGGATTTTAAATTGCAGACTAGGAAAATACTGGAAATTGTGGAATTTTGAGGTGAATAGTCAGCAGTGCATTCTTCAATCTTAGTTCAAAGAATCCTGGCCCTATTCAACCATATAAGATCCTTGAGTTCAGTTTTCCTGGGACTGTTAAAAGTTTCTAAAGTTTCTTACTTGGAAAACTCCAGCATGCATGCCTTTAGTTAAAAGATAATGTACGTCTATAATTTACTTATCTGGTAGTCAAAAGGCACTCGTGTGCTGGCTAACCTTTGAAAAAATTGTTGAGGATCTATCTTTCTGTCTTTCAGTTTAACATACTCTGAGTTTAACATATTTTCATTTTGTTTAACATATTCTCTCTTAATACTCAAAAAAAGAAAAAAAATGAAAAAATGACAAAAGGCAACATACATGAAATGTGAAAAAAGCAGAGAAAATACATGTGACTCACAGGTGACCAGAAATTACATATTTGAATTAAAATTCTTCACTTGTGGCCTCCCTTGATTCATGGGTTTCGTTTTTACTTCCAGACAAAATGTATTTTTGTCTAGCACTTTGCTTTTTTGCCTGTCTTTCATTGTACTAGTGTTCTGGTTATAATATTTGAATGTACTTGTACCTTATGATAAGCCACGTCCTACTATGCTACAAGTAGAGGTAACCAGAAGGGGTCGGTGCAGTCTTATCACAGTAAGTCAGACCAGTTAGATCCATAGGTTCATAGGTAGGTACTAGGCTATTGGCCCAAGGGTCTATGTAAGCTTAGACAACAAGGTTAATTGGCTTTCGCCACCCAAGGATGCTATTTACCTGTCCTCCTGTCAAGCAGGGCCACAGAAGGGATTCCCAGGGTAAATTTCCTATTACCCATCCACTCATCAAGATTTTTCTTGAAGAGTGCTAGTGAGGAACTCTGCTTGACATAGATAGCTAGCTTGTTCCAGAGTATGGGAAGTCTCTGGGACAGAATCTATCCCTCCAGCATGTTCTGTTAATTGTGGTGATGAGGTTTAGGTCTGTAAAGCGTGTGGCTCTGAGGGATTGGGATTTCTTTAGGTGTAGCATGTCCAACAGCTCTGGGCTTGGCATAGCTTTGTATGTTAGGCAGAGATCAGCTTGGAGTAGGTGATATGCTACAGAGTAAAGCTGGAGTTTTTTGAGGTGGTCAGCATAGGGCATCTGTTTGAGTCCTGTAATCCTCTTTGTGAGGTATTTTTGTGGCCATTCCAGCTGTTGCAGATGTCTTGTGAGGTACATTCCAAAAGAGGCATTGTACTCTATAATGGGTCTGATGAGAACCGAGTAGAGGGAGACAATGACTTCTTTTTTCCTGGATGAAAACCCTTTTGTGATGAGGTGTGTCACGTAAAAGGATTTCCTGACTACTGTGGCGATGTGATTATCAAAGGAGAGGCTACTGTCCACTTTAGTCCCAAGGTCTCTTATCACACCTTCAGCATTAAGTGGACTGCCACCTATGTGGTAGTTCATGGGTACAGAGTTTTGACCAAAGGGGATGACAATGCACTTTTTGGTGTTGAGCTTGAGGCCTTGGCTCTGACACCAGGCATTAGTCTCAGTGAGGCCCTTTTGTAGTATGTGCACGTCTTTTGGGGACTCGACTATGGCACCCAATTTGCAGTCATCTGTGAATGTTGTCAGCCAGAGGCCCTCTGTGTTAGCCTGTACTTCAGAGAAGTAGATCCCAAACAGGAGAGGACCCAAGTCTGAACCCAGTGATACTCCACTTGTCACAGATTTGAAGTCAGATTTGAAATCTGCAATTTTTACAGTGTGGATTCTGTCAGTGAGCCAGCTGGCAACCCATCTTGTGATATATGAATTTATACCCAATTTTGTGAGTTTATCTATAATACCAGACTGGGGGATGGTGTCAAAAGTCATGGCAAGGTCAAAATAGGCTGTGTGAACTTCCTTACCCTCGTCCACGTCTTTGGTGACTGTTTCAAAGAAGTTGATCAGGTTCAGGAGACATGATCTGTCCTTCACAAACCTGAACTGGGTGGGGTCCAGAGTTTGGAGGTTACCAATATCTTTGTTTATGAGTTCCATGATGATACGTTCCATGGCCTTTCAAACCAGACTCATCAGGCTAATAGGGCAATAGTTCATGGGTTCATGGGGTCCATGGTGGCTCCCCCTTTGTGGAGTGGTATAACTGTTGCTGTGTGCCATTCAGTGGGTACAAAGCCTGTCGTGAGGGTATGATTGAACATGGTACTTAGGTGGGAGGGTAATTCATTCTGAAGTTCGTGTAGAATGCAGCCAGGGATATTGTCCGGTCCCATGGATGCTGTGTTCTTGGGTTTGGAGAGTGCAGTTATAACCTGTTCAGTTGTGATTGCAGGGGCACTGCATTCTTCCGGTATGGATATGGTCCCTTTAGAGGATGGGGGGGTAAAGTTAACACAGAACCTATCAGCCAGGATGTTGGCGTTATCAGTTGGTTCCATGATTTTTGTGCCATTGTGCTGCACCTCAGAGCAGATCTGGGTGTTGCCATTGAGATTCTTGACATAGCTATAGAATGCTTTGTGGATGGCTTTTGAGTCAGTGGCAGTCTTGTTTTCATAGCTCACTTTGGAGGATTTTATGAGTGATCTCAGCTTCTTGCTGAGGCTGACCAGGGAGCTCCTCCACTTGTGGGATTTTACTCTCTTTTGCAACTGTTTCTTCCTTCTGTTGTAGAGTTTGTTTATAGCAGGGAACCACCAGATTAGCTTCCTTTTTTTAGAGGACTGCGTCTTGGTGCTATTAGGGATAGCATGATCCATGCATCCATATAGGTGCTTATAGAGTGTGTTTTTATAAGATTCGGCAGTGGTAACTGTGTTGTCCATCTGCATGGGTGTCGTGACGTTGGCCACTTCTGTCTTAAGAACCACGAAGTTGTCTTTGGAGAAATTTTTTTACAGTGGTTTCCTTATAGGGGGGTGGGGACAGGATGTGAATTTCAATGGTGATTAGTTTATGGTCGGATCTGACCAACAAGGAGTTGACTTCATGTGTGGAGCACAGGTCACTCATGTTGGCAATTACTAGGTGCAGAATATTATTGCCCCTGGTAGGGGTGTGGATATGTTGATCTAGGGCATTGGAGTTTATGAATTCTAGGAAGCATTGAGGAAATGAGTTGGTACAAGAGTAGTTTCCCCAGTCAATGGTGGGGTAGTTGAAACTGCCCATTATTAGGGTGTTAGGTTGGACCCTGATATTCTCTAGTATACCAAAAAAAGAGGAGTGGGAATCCTGGGGGATCAGTAGCAAGCTACAATATGGATTGCAGGTTTGCCCAGAGTTAGCTGCACTTGGATAATTTCGGATGGATTATGTTGGGCAACTAACCTGGAGGTGTGGTTTTCCTTAATGAATATGGACACACCTCCGCCCTTGGTGTTCTGATCCTGGTTTGATGGCTGAAAGGCATGGTATGTGTTATATCCTGGTAATGCATGGATGGTCTCTGGAGCCTTGAACCAGGTTTCAGTCACTGCACAGATATCGATATTCTCCATTTTAAAGAGTGCCTCGAGTGAGTGCATTTTGAGGTTTAGACTTCTAGCGTTGAGTAGCATTACCCTCAGTTTTTGCTTGCCTGTATCAGTTACAGTAGTGGTTTTGTTTTTTGAACCTTGCCTAAAAAAGGCACTATAGGAGAGGCAAGAGCCTTAGCCAGTATCTGTAATCCCAAGGGTGACAGGTGCAGGCCGTCTCTGGCAAAGCATTGTGGCCTGTCAACCATATCATCCCAGGCAGACAAATACTGGATCCCCTTAGAATCACACCAGAAGCTTAGCCAAATGTTGAAGTCAATCATTTTGTCCTTGTACTGCGGTATCATTCTGGGCGAAGGTAGGATGCTACTCAGGGCTAGGGTCATACCTGCCTGGATTACAAGATGATAGCACTCCTCCATGTCTCTTTTCATATAGTCCAGGGAGGTACATCTAAGGTCATTCACACCAACATGGAGAATGACTGAGTCATATTTGTACTTGTTGTGGAGTGACCTGAGTGTGTGGGGTATGCGGCAGATACTGGTACCCGACAGGCAGCTGACAGTAACCTTCTCTTTGTCTATTCTGGTGAGTGGAACATCAGTATGCCTGACTATAGAGTCACCTATGACCAATGTGTTAGGTACATTGTTTTGCCTTATGAGCTGTGGTTGAGTGGCACACTGAGTCTGTGTGTTATGTGTCTTTTGGGTTGTGATGAGGGCTGGAGATTGCTTGCGTTTCTGCTTTGGAGATCTCTGTTGGTTGGGTAGATTCCTATTGTGAGCCTACAAGAATGTTTTTGTGTATCTATGTGTGGGTCTTGGTGGTGTAGGTGTAATGGGACTATGTGGTGAGTGTGGTGTGGAACAACTGTTTGCCTTCTCCTCCTGACTGACAAGTTCAGTCTTGGGTTGAGAGAGCTTTGCCTCCAGTTTGGCTATATATCTGCATCTCTCACAGGTTGTAGTGTTGGGTGGTAGGAGGAGAGGGTTGTTGGTGTACATGAGGCAATTGCTACATTGCCCCAAGATGCCCAGATTCATCAGGTAGATGGGAGAGAACACTGGTAGCTATCCCTTCGACATGCCTGGGTAATCACTTTTTCCTCTAGAATGACCAACAACATCACTGACAGATTTTCAACAGCACTCTGTTCAAACTGATAAACATGGCAATTACAGTGTTTGTCAGATATTTCGGGACAATATGTATTGCATGAGAATCATTTTGAATCTGATCATAAACTACTTCAAAGCACATTTAAAATGTCATTTCCTAACACAACTTCTGGACTCCAGTAGTTGTTCTACTCATTATGAAAATTCAACCTGCAGAATCAGTACAAGATACTTAAGTTTATGCATCTCACAGATACAGTAAATGTCCCACACATACAGAGGTGTGTGGTAGATTTGTCTGGAGGTGATATCAAAGTACTATGGGTTGTTTCTCAGCTAATAGTCTCTGCTGAGAAGCTGTAACAACTCAAATGTTGTACTCAGGATGACTATAAGCAACTGTTTCATGATGTCCTTATGCCAGGATGAATTGGTAATATGAAATAATTTACTCTTTTAATTAGAGCTTGCTTTCCAAATCCAGGTGACCTATCAGTGCTCCAAGGATTGTCGTTTAATGGAGACAGAGTGATAATTCCTTAATGGCTAACAAGGGGCATGCTTATAATCCATGAATCACATCTAGTCATAAACAAATGCAGTGAGAGTACTTTGGATAGTGTATATGGGCCTGACATTGTAGAATAAATAGAATTGATTGCTACTGACATTAGATGGGGACACTAATGTCTAGTTGTGAATGTGCACCCAAATTTGAAAAGATATTTTGGATAAGACCTGGGTAGCTCTACAGGTACTAGTTTGTAGCCTACTGAATATAAAGATAAGCTGAGTTGTATGAAATGAGTTGATCCTGGTCATTGCATTGAAGCTCTTTATATTTTTAGCAAGGTATGTTCTCCTTAACCCATAGGATGGGAGGGTAGAAACAATACAATTATGTGATAAGGATGGGTCTACAACAGGTGCTCACATGTTAGTAGCTTGTGATACACCTGCGCACTGCCACTTACTTGAAAAAGTGAGTACTTGAACTCCCACTAGCTTGGTCACCCATTTCTTCATAGCCCACCCAACATTTCCCTTCCAACTCTATAACCATAAAATCTCTCTCATGCTCCCTGACACTAAATTCTCTTCATAACTCCCTAATTCTAAAACCCCCACCCACTACCACCCCAGAGTTGCTTGCCCAAACTCATATTTGAGTTCAAGCAGGGACAGCAGCCTATAAGAGCTGAAAGGTACCCAGCACTCTGACTTTGAGACAGACACTTTGAGCATTTGGAACTTGTAGTGCATTTGATAAGTGTTTATAGAGTGGAAAGCACAGTATAATAAAGAAGGCAGAGATCATGGCTGAAAGAAAGTTAAAAGGATGGGAGATAATGGATATTTGATGGTATATGAAGGCAGGTTTGGTGCAAATGTTAAGAGTTTTGGAGACTGCAAAGTTGACATAGATACAATGGGGACAGAAATGGAGTTGGACAGAAATAGATTAGGCTAGTGAACTGGATTTAGTAGTTTACAGATGGCTTGGTAAGAAGTTTGATAGCCTAATTGGGGTGGAAGGTTTCCAGAGCATGAGCTTTATTTGCCTGTAGTTAACCACTAGACACAGGCAAATATGAGAGGACTGAAAGACTTGTGAGATATGCTATGTATAGTGGATAGGAGGAAATGTTCCTGAGCTTAGATACAGAGAACTACATACTATTATAGGGAGACTGTAACTAAGTGGTTGTTGCTGGATAAAAAGGAGATGGAAGACAGTGAGACAGTAAAAAAATATATATAGTATAGGAAGGGTCTTCCTAGCTTCGCATATTTAATGGTGTAATAAGGTTGATGTACAGAAACATAGGTGAAAGGGGTTGGGAGGTAGCTTTTCAAAGGTTGTTAGAATCATGGTTTAAGAAAATCCTCAAATGTACAAGTGACAATTTAAGGGAAGTAGAATGGCACGTAGACTCAAAATGGAAGAAAACCAGTGTTGCAACTTTACTTACTGCATAGGTTGTACTGATCTTCCCCAAAAATAAAAGAAGTCAAAGTGCACGATATGCATATGTAGTGACAATGTCCCAGGTTAGACTACTTTGCAAAGGTTTACCAAAGATGGGAACGTAGATGTATGTTAAGACAGAAGAATCATGAATGTTCTGTTTGTTTGCAGAAGAAAAACAGGCAGAGTAGTCAATGAAGAAAAGCAAAATTCCAAGTCATAGCCAGTTTGTTAAAGTGGAAATTATACAAAGGTGGCTCATTTGTGTTCAAAAACGAGCAGGCTACTTGAACAGCTCAGTCACCATGCCTGATGTAAATTGGGCACATACCAACAGAATAAAGTCCAGCCTTTGAAGTACCAGTGAGCAGCCAGGCTTTCTACTGGAACATGCTGATGGACAGAGCAAAATAGAAGAAAGGTTGGGTACATTCTCAAAAATAAGGAAGCAGAAACATACCTGATTTTACTTCTTTTAATGCACTGTCCCTCGTAAAATTTCAACAGAAAAAAAAAACAGCAACAGAGATTTTCTTTTCTCCATTGCTTATCTTACACTACATTTATGTACTTTGCAATTGTGGGGACACAAGTCTCATAGGCATGCTCAGCACATCAGTAAAGAAGAAAATCACAGAGAACTTTTCAGCACTCTTATACAGACATTTTTTTTAAGAAAGGTAAGCAATTACTTTCATTAATAGCAATAATGTACTCCTGGGTGTAGGTATATTCAAATTTACCTCCAGCTGGCTTTGTTTAATCGCTTGAGCTTCACCCTAATGATCAAACCATGCCACTCATGGGTAAGTCTTGATATACCCACACCCAGTTGTGGTTTATTGCTTAAATTTACAGGGGTGCAAAGATGAACAGTTTTTTTAGAATTGAGTAAGGCAAAAGTTGTGTGCTATGCCAACAAATTACAGGATTCTGTTGGGGATACGGAAGCAGACAAATGGCAGACAACATGGAAGTAAGGAATGTGAAGGAGAAGTTAGTGGAAAGATTTGATGTATGAAGCAAAAGGGGTAGCAGTCATTATTTTAGGATAGGAATTTGGTAGGAAAATATGATGAGGCAAGAGGGCTAAACTTTAGGAGAGTGAAATGAGGCCAATACTTCCAGACTCCAACATGGTGAAAGTACAGGATATTATCAGAATGTTTCAGTAGAATTACCTAGTTTAACATCAGTACCACCTGGTGATTATAAAACGACTAAAAAACATCTATGGACAGATTCATGTTTTGAAGATTAATTTAAGAATCAGTCAGATATTCAGAGTGCTCATGCATGAATTAATGTGTGTAGATTAAACTGCATTTTATTTATACTGCATTTCACAAGACACATTATGGTTATTGCTATAATTTCTAAACAGTGTACAACTGAAAGTGATTCAATTATTTGCAAAGTAAAGGGGTGTAACATATACCAATATATTAAAGTATTCAATAGTCCATAAGCAAAAGAGCACAATCACCACTGATGAATTATATGACTATTACTAGATTAGCACTTTCAAGATGAGACACTTCCTCAGATCATTAAAATGTACACACAGTAAAACCATTTAAATATATGAACACACCAAGCAAATAATTTAAAAAGTGCATGTGACGTTAATTGGGGTTTTAATGACATAACTTCATTGAGTCCGAATCCTTTGTCAGATTGTAATAGAATGACCCATCTAACTTCACTTTTTTCTGTCTTATTTTTCAAATATCACATACGCATGTCATCTGCTAACACTTTTATGACCATAAATGCAAAGTAATGCTTACTTCCAAAGTCTGTAATATGTCTCACTAAAGCATTCCTACTATAAGACCTCCTAATGCAATACAAATGTTTTTAAATGCGTCCTTTCTGTGAACGTTTAGTCATGCCTACATAAAATGAGGGGCATGCTTTGCATTTGGCCAAATAAACAGTTGCGCGTACAATAAGCAGCATGGAAATCAAACCTGTATTCCCTCCCTGTGCTCAGATGTACAAAAGAGCCACTGTTATCTATAAAAGAGCAAAAATTATAAGCACCGCAACCATATGTACCTGAAGGTTCCACCTCTATTCTTCTGATAGCCTTATGATGTTTGTAACAAAGCATACATTTCAATGATCTCTTATTCTTAAAGAGGACCCTAGGCTCCAATCTCTGATTTTCTCATCAGAGCTAAGTATAGACCCATTCTTATGAAGAACATCCCAAATATAATTAACATCAGAAGAAAAAGCAATTGAGATGCCTAAATTGTGTGTATTCTCAGTTCTTGCATGTACTCTCAGTTCTGATTGGGAATCCTTTTTCTGGATCTATTAGCTTTTTTAGATGGTTTGTAGATGACATCTTTATTTTATGGTAAGAGCCTGGATCCAAGTTACTAGAGTTTTTAGAGTTTTTGAATCAATTTACTACTTTTTGTGTTTTACCATGGAATTTTCTGAGGACACACATTGTTTTTAGAAGTGTGTGTCACTAGGGGTAATGATGGTAGTTTCTATATTAAGCTGCATAAGAAAGCCTGCAGAAGGAATCATATCAGGCATAGTGGCAGCATGCACCTCCCTTATATCTATATCAAAATATTATGCATGGTCAAGGAGTGAGAATTTCTAGGTTAAGTTGTAAGGATCAAGATTTTCAGGAATCCCTTACTGGTTTTGAGAGTTTTGAGAGGGTTCTGGATAGAGGCTACTCAAGAAATGAGGTAGAAGAACATATAAGTGTGGATAAATTTGATAGGGCAGGTACACCTATGCCCTATTTACTAGATAACATGGATACTTCAAATAGCCTGAGAAATGAGAGTACATGCAATTTAGGAGTCTTGATTGCTTTTTCTTCTGATGTTAATGCTGTTTGTGATGTTCTTCATAGGAATTGCATTATACTTACCTCTGATGAGAAAATCGGAGATATAGTAGGATTGGAACCTAGGTTCCTCTTTAAGAATAAGAGATTGTTGAAGCGTATGCTTTGTTACAAACATCATAAGGCTAAATGAATCATAGAGGCTGAACCTTTGGGTACATATGGTTGTGGTGCTTGTAATTTTTGCTTGTTTATAAATAACAGTGACTCTTTTGTCCATCCGAGTACAGGCAGGGAATATAGGTTTGATTTCCATGCTGATTGTTTTACTTGCAATTTAGTGTATTTGGCCAAATGCAAAGAATGCCCCTCATTTTATGTGGGCATGACTAAACATTCGATGAAAGAACGCATGCGAGAACATTTGTATAGTATTAGGAGGTCTGTGAGTAGGAATGCTTTAATGAGACATATTATAAACTTTGGAAGTGAGCATTATTTTGCATTTATGGTCATACAAGTGTTATCAAATGATATGTGCATGAGTGATTTGAAAAATAAGACAGAAACAAGTGAAGTTAGATGGATGATTCTGTTACAGTCTGATAAAGAATTCAGATTGAATGAAGCTGTGTCATTAAAACCTCATTTAAGTCAAATACACTTTTTACACGATTTGATTGGTTTATACAGAGTGTATTCCTATATTTAAATGGTTTTAATGTGTGTATGTTTAAATGGTCTGAGGAAGGGTCTCTTGATGTGAAAGCAGTAATCTATTAAAAGTCGTATATTCCATCAGTTGTGTTTGTGCTTTTTTGTTTTTGGATTATTGGATTTACCTGTTTTAACACTTAGAGCACTTTATCTGGATTGTTTTTTTTTTTACTTTTGTAACATTTTAAAATATATAAAAATATAGTAATCTTAGTATATGACTTTAAGAGAGCTTAACATAGTGACAGCAGTGTATCATGTGACAGTGTCAGATTTTACACTCCAAGTCTCTCTCTGTGAATGTTGTTTTCACGTATAATTCTGATAACTATTTTTAATCTACAAATCTGCTTAGTGTCAGAAGAACAGGATCAAAATCTTTTCTGATAAGGCAAAGACGGTGAAGTTTGGAGGAAGCACCTATTCAAATATTTGGAAAGACATAATAAGTAGGCAGAAAGGTACCAGCTGATATGCAGAAGCAAACAAATGCAAAATACAACATTTAGGCCATAACAATCTTAACATGAAGTATCAGCTGAGAGGCGAACAACTGATGTCCTTCAGTTAGGATGACCTGATATCGTTAATCACATTTGGAGTCAACATCAACAGGCATAGCAAGAGAGTAATGATAGCAGCAAACAGAATGCAGAGGTATATCCTCAGGATAATAGATTTGAGATGCATACAGATAATACTTTTACTCAACGGGAAATTATCAGACCACAACTTGAGTGTTGTGTGCACTTACAGGTGCCATATAAAAATTGCATCAGTCAGCCTGGTAGAAATTCATAGGAAAGCTGCCAAATAGATGCATGGAATGGAGTGGAAGGAATATGACCATATGTTATTAGAGTAGATGTGCGAGGAAATAATACTGGTTCATATGATCATATCACTTATATGTGAAGGGAGCACTAAAATAGAAAGGAAAGAAGAGGATGGCGGGGGACACAAGGATTAGGTATTTCTCGAATCTCCAGAACGCATTCTTTTCACAAAAGACAAAAAGGGTATTGGTCAATGAAAGGCATTGTTGGAATAGATGTCAGAACAGGAATTCAAAGTAGCATTCTAAATGCATTTTATGTGAGAAGAACTGTAAGTTTTAGGAAGGGGTGGACTTAAGGTAAAATGCTTAGCGATTTAAGGCGCAGGCTATATAAGTGTATTATTTCATTCTGCCATCAAGCAATTGTGAAATAGTATGTGATGACAGTGGATGCTGCAAAAGTGCATTCAGAAAATTAATAATGAAAAATTAAAACTGTTAACTGTAAATACGTTTATGATGTACTTGTAATGTGTGCAATTGTAATAAGCGGGCTTCCATTAATTGTCAAAAACTGAAACATATTACAGCAATTTTCTCTCCTGATATACAATATTTTTTAATTTGTAATCAGTGACAATAAATGACAAATATTACACCAGTAGCTTTAATGTGATGCCTAATTGTATTTGACAGTATTCCAGTGTCTCTGGGAAATTATTTATGTTTGGTAATTAAGAATCCTCTTTTTAAAAGGAGATTTGGAAAGAAAAGTTTGCTGTAGTAGAAAACTCATATGTACAAATATGCAAAATATCATTTAATACAAGCAAATGTATGCATTTATTTGATTTGTTCAGCACCTCTTTTCAATATATGGGAATACATAACTATAATTACATAATTCATCACTCAATCCAAGACAGTACAGGGCAGTTACAGTTTATTTTAGTAAATTTCTGATGCACATGTAATACAACCAGTTATCATCATAAAACATACAATGACAGTCTTAAACAGATGGGTAATGGAAGGTAACTATAGAAGGTAACTATTTGTATCTGAAATGTTGGGACCTGCTAAAGAGAATCCCAAAATATGGAGACTGAATGGCTAACAGATTGGACTTACATATACTAAGTCTGTGATGACATTTTTTGGAATATTCCCATTTCTCCAAGGTATGATGATCTCAGAGTTAGTATATATAAGTTTTGGTGTTGTGGGGGGGGGGGTGTTGCCTCTCATATGGGGGTAGATAGTGTGCAAGCACTCCTGCAAAAATACATTTTAAGGAGAATAGTGATTTCCGGGATTCACTTTTATACAGCCTTTCAGTCTTTCTTCTCAACTTTTTGGTACTTGCCATTTTTAGTGCCGACATTTCAATAGGGAGCTGTGATATAATTAGAAGGGAACACACATGCACACACACACACACACACACACACACACACACACACACACACACACACACACACACACACAAGCGCGTGCGCACACGCACACACGCACACATGCAATGCAAGGTAAGTATTCATAGACACACACAAGGTGCAGAGACTGTTAATAGACAAACATAATGGAACTGAAGCAGCACACAGATATTCAGAGGATACTAGCAGTAACAACCTAATTAGGAGCTGGGCATAAGCTAAGTAAAGGTTTCTACAAGAAGATTTCATGTAAAAAAGAGAGGAATATCATACCAAGTCTATGGAGTCAAGTACATATAGTACACTGCAGCTCAGATACACACACACACACACACACACACACATATATATATATATATATATATATATATATATATATATATATATATATATATATATTCATAGTTCGTTATGGGTCTCAGCTTCTATTAATGGAAAGAAAACAAGATACACTAATAATGTTATACATATAGATGAACTGGGGAAACAGGAAAAAATCCTCTTAATCTGACTTTTTTAGATTTTGTTTAATTTTCTGTATCATTCATTTTATTTTGCCTTGACTTTTGTTGTTCTGATAACCCTTATTCATGAATAGTGCTTCTTGTATAAACATGAAATGCATAATAAAATCTGGTTGCTACATATTCTGATGAAAAAATACCCTTATTACAGACAAGCGATTTTTTTGTCAACATGGTGAAAACAACAAAAGTCTCTTTTTGGCACTAATTATAGATTTCCAAAAGCTAAGAATTCAAATTGCCTTTCAAATAAAATAATGCAGACATTTTTTGTATTTATGCTGAAATGAAGTTTTCTGAAAATGCCTAAAGCCGTTTGAAATGCTAATGTATGAATTAAATAAGCATGTTTTGTTTATGTACCTCGTGCTCTAAATTCAGACAGAGATGAATTCCCTTATGTTTACAATGAGTCCACTAACTAATATATATATATATATATATATATATATATATATATATATATATATATATATTAACCCAGTGCAACACAATGTCCTTTATAGATATGCAATACAAGAAGGGTAAAAAACATGACATGTTACTGCCTGTTTTCTTCCAAAGATTTGCAACAACGGAGATTGCATGTTACATCTATTGGGCATGCACTATCACCTTTTTTATTTGCATCACAGTAAGAAATTCTCTGTTTCCTTTCCTACAGCCAAATTGGAAAAGGGGGTATCTAAAGTGACTCTTTATTGCTGATTATCTGATTGTATTTTGTAATACTATAAGGAGAAGGGGGTTATCCTTACTTAAACTACCGAAGATTCATTTGGCTAGATCAGTAGTTACATCTACTGTCTTCTTCTCCAGAGTATCACTTGATGACATTTGTGCTGCAGCTACTTGGTCCAATTTCCATTCCTTCATATCTCATTATGTGTTGGATTTACAATGCAGGTCTAGAGCTTTCTTTGGTTCTTCTGTCCTTGATGAGTATCCTCCCATAAACCCTCCCAAGGTTGATAGTAACTGGGGTCTTTGTCCAATTCATTGAGGAATGGACAGAAAAGAGAACATCAGAAGCAACATTTATGTACTTACCATGATAGTTCTATGTTGTCTGCTTCCATATTTCCTCAACTTTCCTATCATCTTCTCTCTTCCAATTGTTTTTTTTTTCTTTCTTCCTGGAGTGACTGCCCTGATAGTTCCCATGGCGTGGTCATGTACTCTTCAAACTCTAGGCCAGGAAGCATTTTTTTTTCTGTGAGGTGTTTTTTTTTTTTTTTTTTTTTTTTTTTATAGGGGGGCATATCATTTTTTTATTGTCGGGTATGGGCAAACTCAACATGAGGTAACTCTCTATTTAATTATGGGTAATGGGGAGAGCATAAGCTTTATATCCAAAGTCTAAGAGTGGCCAACATCAGATCTAGTCATATCCGATAGCCTATCAATTGAGGAAGGATGGAAGCAGACGACATAGCTCTATCATTAGGGTAAGTACATAACTTTCATTTTACCAGTAGGCAACAAAGGCCCACAGCTTAGTACAGTGAAAACTAATGAATGCCTGGTAATAAAATCCTCACATTTAAACATATTTTTTTTTAGAATAATATATGTGAGGGGAAAACCACAAGGAAATATGGCAGAAATATAAGAAAAGTTGTAGCTCCCAACAAAACTTCATCTGTTATCCAAGCCAACCAAAATGGCTAAGTGGAATTATAACAATGGCAGTGCACTTAAATGAAAAGAACATAATGAATACAGTGTATCCAGCAATAACACAATCAAGAATAACAGCACACAGCAGCAGTACAGCATTTGTTAATCCCAAAGAGAGAGGTTATTAATGTATCGAGCTATTCTAGGAAACCAGAAATAGATTGGATTAAAATAAGATCACATGAGCACTCTCATTTAGATAACAACACATTCAAAGAGCAAGTAGAAACAAAATCAACAGCACCAATCATAACAACCAGGCCACTCTGAAGCCAAAAATCCAGTGGCACTCTTTACTGCTTATTCTGTATTGTACAGTAGTGTTATAGAACCAGATCTAGGAATTATCTGCAACTGTGGTAACAGTCAGAGCCTTTTAAACCTGAAAATCCAGCATTCTGCATCCTTGGTGCCATCAGTTTTCCTCTTCAAAGAACAAAAGCAAACAGTGACCATCAAGTGTAATCAGGACTTAGGAAGTGTGAGAAGCAGTGCACACAAGGTGACCATCCAGTGTAATCATGACCTAGGGAGTGTGAGAAGCAGTGCACACAAGGTGACCATCCAGTGTAATCATGACCTAGGGAGTGTGAGAAGCAGTGCACACAAGGTGATCATCCAGTGTAATCATGACCTAGAAAGTATGAGAAGCAGTGCACACAAGGTGACCATCCAGTGGAATCATGACCTAGGGAGTGTGAGAAGCAGTGCACACAAGGTGACCATCCAGTGGAATCATGACCTAGGGAGTGTGAGAAGCAGTGCACACAAGGTGACCATCCAGTGTAATCATGACCTAGGGAGTGTGAGAAGCAGTGCACACAAGGTGACCATCCAGTGTAATCATGACCTAGGAAGTGTGAGAAGCAGTGTACACAAGGTGACCATCCTGTGTAATCATGACCTAGGGAGTGTGAGAAGCAGTGCACACAAGGTGACCATCCAGTGTAATCATGACCTAGGGAGTGTGAGAAGCAGTGCACACAAGGTGACCATCCAGTGTAATCATGACCTAGGGAGTGTGAGAAGCAGTGTACACAAGGTGACCATCCTGTGTAATCATGACCTAGGGAGTGTGAGAAGCAGTGTACACAAGGTGACCATCCTGTGTAATCATGACCTAGGGAGTGTGAGAAGCAGTGCACACAAGGTGACCATCCAGTGTAATCATGACCTAGGGAGTGTGAGAAGCAGTGCACACAAGGTGACCATCCAGTGTAATCATGACCTAGGGAGTGTGAGAAGCAGTGTACACAAGGTGACCATCCTGTGTAATCATGACCTAGGGAGTGTGAGAAGCAGTGCACACAAGGTGACCATCCAGTGTAATCATGACTTAGGGAGTGTGAGAAGCAGTGCACACAAGGTGACCATCCAGTGTAATCATGACCTAGGGAGTGTGAGAAGCAGTTCACACAAGGTGACCATCCAGTGTAATCATGACCTAGGGAGTGTGAGAAGCAGTGCACACAAGGTGACCATCCAGTGTAATCATGACCTAGGAAGTGTGAGAAGCAGTGCACACAAGGTGACCATCCAGTGTAATCATGACCTAGGAAGTGTGAGAAGCAGTGTACACAAGGTGACCATCCTGTGTAATCATGACCTAGGGAGTGTGAGAAGCAGTGCACACAAGGTGACCATCCAGTGTAATCATGACCTAGGGAGTGTGAGAAGCAGTGCACACAAGGTGACCATCCAGTGTAATCATGACCTAGGGAGTGTGAGAAGCAGTGCACACAAGGTGACCATCCAGTGTAATCATGACCTAGGGAGTGTGAGAAGCAGTGCACACAAGGTGACCATCCAGTGTAATCATGACCTAGGGAGTGTGAGAAGCAGTGCACACAAGGTGACCATCCTGTGTAATCATGACCTAGGGAGTGTGAGAAGCAGTGCACACAAGTGCAAACCATTAGCTGCACAAGAGCAATAATGTTGTTCTGATGAACCACTCCTCCTCTTGTAATGCTTCCTCATCTACAGCCCTCTTTCCAAGCAGATTAATTCTCCCTTTTTTAAAAGGAAAATTATTCTTCTAGAAGAACATAGAAAATAATAATTGTTACTCAGAGCTATGCATCTTAAGTCTTACGTGTCATAATGTTAAATTTAAGCATATTCAAGTCTGTGTATACAGTTTTTGCAAACAAGTGCAGATGTACCTTTTAAAGCAGAATGCCTGCAACAGTAATTTAAAATTAACAAATAAAGTATTTCCATGAGTATGTCAGACATATAGCACATATACTGCTTGGCTGTGAGTAATACTATGCATTTGGGCTTCACCCACATTATCAAGCAATACTGGATATGGGTAAACCTAACATTAATTTTGTCTGAGAGGTACTTATGATATTAACATGATGGGAATGTACAACCTTTAAATAATGAAAGCACTTTGCCGAGTCTGGGTTCTGTAACTGCAGCATGTGATTATCTGTTTTGTTGTTAAAGTGCATTCATGTAATTTTTTGGTTGCACATGAATTGTCTTTTATACTAAGTGCGGTATTGTTGGAGAGGACAATCACAGGATGGTCATCTCTGCAACACTTGCAGAACAGAAAAATAATTATGCTTTCTATTATCTCACTTAGTTAAATTACCCAGGAATTTCAATTTTATTCTGGATGCTTCTCAAAAGCACCATTTTACGTTGCATGATTAGAATCTCAGCTAAAATGTTAATTATATGTATACAAGAGAAGTACCTACATTTAACATATGCTTTTGTCAAGGCAGAATTGTAATTGTTATGAATTTTGATGCTCAGGTGCTTTCATCTGGAAAGAATTGTATTATTCTACAACTATGCAATTTAAGTAAAACACACACAGTGTCATTCAAATATAATGTTTTGGACAGACTTTTTCTTAGACGAGCAGCAACTTGTTATTCTTTGAAAATTTGCATAGCATTATTCCAATCTGTGTCTTTCATACTCTCGAGCAAAAATATAATCAAATAAATCAGGTTATATTATGTATACACATTTAGAAAATCTGTGTTTCATTATTTGTTAACCTGGTAGATAGATTAACCTCTAAAACTGACATTTTCTCAGACAAGACTTATGTCTCTGCAAGACAAAAACAATATTTTATAAAGAGCAGAGTGTGAGGATTTATTGATTTACTTTGCCCAGGCATTTGGTGTTGAGGTCTGTGGATGTAACAAGGCATATGTTTAGTAAAATGTGGTGCATGACTTAATTTCCAAAGGGACAGCATTTTGCCTAGAGTAAGATGTTCCAGATTCAAACAAATACAAGAATATAAAAGGGTAAAAGAAAATTAACAAAGAGGATAACTTGTGCCCAAATGATGTCTGCTTCTAGCAAGCCTACTTAAATGATTGTAATATAATCATTTTAGTAACTGCGCTGCCTTTTTGATTCCATATTTTGTATATTTACCATAGACACAAAGATAGTTGTACTAGTCTCATGGATGAGACAACAATCTGAAGGGTAGAGTGCAATTCCATAAAATTAGGCTACACTCCTGAGCCAGTTAGCCATTTTACAGCAGGTGATACAGTAGAATATGCAATAGATAATTGTAGAATCCAAGAAATACAGCTCTAGCATTCTGTCCTACAAAACATTTACCACTGTTCTTCCAGCCAATGGGGTTTGGTTAACCTCTGATCAAGATGACTGTATATATTATGTGCCCAGTCCAGCTAATCTCTTTTCAAGGAATTCTCCAGTGGTTATTGGCTATAGGCATGTGTTAGAAGATATGATTCCCTTGTCAAAAGCCATGCATGTCATGGTAGATATACCAATTCACCAACATAACTGAGTTCAGGCTGCTCAAAAGTACAGGCTTACACAAGCACCAACATACATTAAACAGCAGCATATTGTGCTCATGAAATGCAATGCCAGACAAAGTTCCTCCAGGAGAAAAGTATTGAATGTCATGACAAATATACAGGACCACCTAGCCTAATTTGAGTGAGCTGTCACCCTCACAATGAAGAGTGATGGTCTTTTTCTTAAAATGGATAATACTTAAAACTGTATATAGTGCAAAAATTCAACAACATAGGAGAAGAAAGGAAGGTCTAAGTGTAGCAGCCAGCTAAGTTTACTTAATGTGTTTTTTATTGTCTTACAGAAGAATCCCTGCCCTATCAAAACTAAGAAAGCTCATCAAATAAAAAAAAAAAAGTGGTCACAGCAGATGCCCCAAGGAAGTCAATCTATTTTCTAAACTATAATGAGAAGGTTGCTTTCTTGAAGTTCAGAGACTTGGTCAGAAATATGAGCTAGTGGATGCATTTGAAATCAGAATGATCCATGATTATTCATTCTAACTGTTACAATGTAGATAGGGCATGCCTTGGTGGATGATACAGCATCAGAAAGTGGCAATGTTGCATTACCATGCAGTTATTTGTTTCATAGTGGAAAATAAATGTTGTTTTAAGTATGAAGAAAGTATGAAGGAATTTATGAGTAGACTTCCAGTGTTTTTCACTCTACACTCTGACTTCTAAGTTACCAGGGTTAGAAATGTTTGGTTACAAATGAAAGATTTATGGCAGAATTTAAAAAGTCACCACAACATGTGCACAGCCACGTACATGTTGTTGTACTGTTTTGGCATTCAGGAAGCACCCTTACATGGTGATGCATAGTCCTCCAACACAAAGGCATGCAGCACCAAGAAGGGCTGTCCCCACTGCCATGGCGAATGCTATCAAGGCATTCTGGTGGTGAAGGGAAATGTTAATTAGTCATGTGATCTCTCTCAGAACCACCCCCAGAAAGCCATCTACATGACCTAGTGATCCAACAAAGTGCTCAGATGTATAGATTAGCATAGGCATCTATACCACATTGTGGCAGTGAACATGGCGAAAAGGCCACATTCAATCTTTGAACATGAATGTGGTGATGGTGGTGGGGCACTAGACACCAGGGCTTATTTTAAAAGTACCATAATGGTACAAACATCAAAATGAGGATGGGCTCAGAGGGACCACTAGACACCAGGGAGAAGTGTCCAAAGTGGCATACTGGCATCAACATTAATATGGGGACCAGGAACAGGTAAGGGGATACAGTGCTGTACCAGGACCAATATTATATATGGGGATTGAATTGAGGGGAGTTTACACTACACATGAGGGAATGCTTTAAGTGCTGTAATAGGACCAATGTTCCTACAGGGTTTGGGTGTGTGGGTGTGTCTATGATTAGTCTTTCTCCAAGATGCAGAGACACAGAGTTTGAAAGTAAAGTGTGTGTGTGTGGGGGGTAGGTGGGAGTGAACCTCGCATGGGAGTTATAACAGGACTTCTTCCTGCAAAACAAAATGGTTTGATTTGTTCCATTGACTTGTAAAATAACAAGCTTGAGTACATGCATTTCAAGAATGTGTGAACTCAAGTTGCTCTTACTGAGCTAGTATAATACAACTGCGCTACACCAATGTTTATGGCATGAAAAAGACATACTGCATCCATTTTAATGTGGTAATTTCTGTCTATTTAGGTTGTTTCAGTTTATAAAGAATGCTAAATGACAATAATAATTGAAATTTAATTTTTTAGATGGAGGGTGACCCTATTAAATATCTCACTTGGAATGCCTATGTACTGGGCAAACTTCCTGTGGAATACATACCATGTCCAGTGGTCCTGTGTTTAGTATATAAAGGGTTGTGGAAGAGCAGCCCTATCCCTTCAGTGGGGTGTAAAGGATGAAATACCAACCCTTCAAAAAATTCTTTAATGACATTACACTGAGATTTGAAATTTTCTATTATTTGTTTGACATTCACACTTCATTTGTCATAGTTGTTGGACTTTCATTTATGAGTCTCACACCTTTAAAATGGAACTATCTAGAATCACTTTTAAAAAAAGATAAAGGCATGAGACTGGTTTGGTGAGCATGGGTTAAAATTACCTTTAACTGGAAACTAGATTAGCCTAGGAGAATCTGTAGCAACTTGATATACAAGATTAAGTGATTATATTGCATAGCTGTGCACAAAGAAAAGACAGTGCAGTAAATGGATTCAAAGTTGTCTTAACTAGCCAATAAGTATCTCACAGAGTGTTTCTAAAGTGAGATGGCTAGTATTCAAAACGCAAATCCCTATGGTGGCTCCACTGTGGGGTTCCAATTATCTCCTAATATAAGCTCACTTCCTCTCTTCAATGATTTTTCTTTTGTGTTTGCCAGGACAGCCAACCAGTTCTATTATATAGTAAGAGGAGAATTCAGCACAGCTGTTAATAACAGTCTCATAGATCTAATGGACCTTGGCAGGCAAATCTAAAGGTTACTGCTCATCTGATGACTTGGCTGAAAGTTTTAATGATGGTAAGTATTCGGAGAGCTGTGTACCTGGCCATGACTGATTACATTTATTTCACACTTCATAAGATGACTCTGAGGTAAACAAATCTGATCACCACTTTGGGACCTGGTAATGTCAGATCTAGATGGCAATATTTTGGATAAATGTAACTCTGAGTATACCCCAAAGCTTCCATGTTAGGAAATGTCCACTGTAGAAAATAAACTCCACATTGATTAACAATCAATCTGTCAAGCTCAGACCAAATTAGCTTTTGGGTAGAAGAATTTGAAGAACATACATACCATGGATTAGAGATGTCCTTGTGGAATAATGTTTTATGTTGGATCTGGGGTTGCATCATCAATGTGGTGGCTAAGAATGCTTATTTCATCTTGCAGATCTAGTGATCTGCAAACTGCAGCTACAACCAGGCATCTTCTGTTTTTCCATCAGTATCAAGGTCAGCATCTGAACTTCCTGTTCATAGGTTCATAGGTAGGTACTAGGCTATCGACCCAAGGGCCTACGTAAGCCTAGCCAACAAGGTTCCCTGGTTTACGCCACCCAAGAAAGTTATTTTCCTGTGCCACTGTCGAGCAGAGACACAGAAGTGATCCCCAGGGTGTATATAGGTTCATAGGTAGGTACTAGGCTAATGACCCCAAGTAACCTTTTTTAAGCCTAGCCATGCTTCCCACCGGTGAGAATCAAACCCTGTACGTTGTGTGTTTAAGGTAAACACCTTAACCATTATGCCAACCAAACAAATAAGCGGCCTCTGCTAGAATCAAACCCAGGACCCTGCACACCATAGCCAAAGTGATTTACCACTAAGCCATCTCAGGTATAAAGTTTTGAGACTGACAGTTTCAAACTCACATACATACAGCTCAGAGGCAAAAATCCTACCACCAGACCAAAGAGGCACAACGTTCCTTTCCTTTACCAAATTAAGAAAAAGACAAAATCACAAGGGAGATTATAAACTGGGAATAAGGGAAAGCAAGAGGCAGCAAAGGATAAACAAATTAATACCAAAAGATGTGGGGTATTGTATCAAATGCCTAAGCCAGATCAAGGTAGGCAGTATGCACCATTCTGTCCTCATCTATTGCCTTGGTGACCTTCTCAAAGAAGTCCACCAGACTGAATAGGCTGCTCTTGATAAAAACAAACTGGACTGGATCCAGCGTTTGAAGGCTTTCAATGTCCTTATTAGTAATTTCTGTGGTAATTCCTTCCATGGCTTTGTATATGAGACTAGTCAGACTTATGGGTCTGGAGTTCATGGGGTCCATTGATGGCCTGCCCTTGTGCTTTTATTATCATTTTTGTTTTCAGAATGGATTTTTTCATGCACTGATTATGCACTGCCATCTTGTCTCCTTTGCTATCCTAGTTTCTTCTGTATACCTTGCAGCAATGCAATCTTGTGAAGTCAATTTTGATATAAATTTTTGACAAATCTCATAACAGTTATGTTTTTGACTATTTCATCTTTGCTCCAGGTCATGGAGGAAAACAGGATCTGACTCAAGCATTTTCCAGGTTAACAAAGAAATAATTTTGAAAGCTCAAAAATACAAAAAGATGAGTACCGCTGGAAGTGTAATACTTAGAAATTCCCGTGAGGAAATCAAAGCAGAGGTGATCAAATCTTAAAATGCCAGTGTACACTGGAAGCATAAAACAAAGAAAAGACTTAGAAATATATTAAAGTCTATGGCAGAGGTTTCACAATCAGAGAGAAAGGTGGATGTTTGGCATTTATTTATATTTTGTTGATCTGGTTAGTACCACAAGGATAGTAGCTTCTTTTCAGGGAATACCCAAGGTGGTATTTATACTTCTAGGGCAAATTTGGCCCAGACATTAGGGATCTTCCCTTACTTTTTTCAGTAGGTGCCATGGAATCTTTTACATCCAGTTGTGCCATTACTAACTCAGGCAGATTGGGTCTCGGCTTAATGTCTCATCCAAAGGATGGCACATTCAAGAGTGCAGAACCCCCATTATACTACACTGCTGTGTCAGCAATCTATCTACATGGTATGGGAATAGAACTCTCAGCCTTCTGCACCAAAGGTGAGTGTACTACCTGTTGCATCATTAATACTGACATGGTAGTATAGTATAAAGCATTTGGGACAGGGTATTTAGATTTTATTCAGGATTTGCAGTAGTACTCACAACTGGAAAGATATGGAAGGGGCAGCAAATACCAGAGAAAGACAAATGAAACAAAGTGAAACCTGTACCAACTATAGCATAGGAGAACAGGTAGAAAATCACTGCATGGTGATGTTGTAGGAAACGAAACAGGAAAATGTAACAGCAACATACAAGCACTATTAAGGCATAGAAGGCTAATATCTTGCATAGACTAAAAGTTACCAATCAGAGGTTACACTCTACAGAAACAAGAAAAAAAACATGCTTCATTATCGAAAGGATGAGTTACTGTAACAGAATAGCTCATCCCCAGTGCACATTGTTGTAGTAAACAGAATAACAGAATTCAGAAATGGATAGATAAGTAGATATGGTTGCAATCTGTAACAGTGAATGCTCAAAAGGGCAAATGATCTTTTTTCCTGTTTTTTAGCCTGCTGGCTACTTTGTATTTCAGACCATAGTAAAACCTTGCTCAAATGGACCCACAAATACTACCTCCCATTGCTCACCAGAACAAACAATGAATACTTTCAATGAATACTTTATCTCTAGTATCACTAAACTATTTCACAACCAAACTGAAACCAAATTGACACCCTCTAATAACCTGACTGCATCCCATTATATCTCAACCCAAGTTCCATTAATAGTCACTCTTTCTCCTTTCAGCCAGTATCCTCCACAGCAATCAAAAAATACCTCAAACAAATTTAACAGAATACACTAGCTCCAGATGAAATCCCTACTGATATCCTAAAAATAGCAGCCAGCACAATGTCCTTTCCAATATCTATTCTCGTAAATAGCTCTATTCAGGAAACACATGTCCAAGCCATATGGAAAAAATCTCACATCATCCCACTTCACAAGGGAGGTAGCTCTAATGAAATATCCAACTTCAGACCCATTACCATTTGCTCTTTCTCTTGTCTTTCAAATATCCTTGATAAATGCATTCATAACCAATTAATGGTTCATTTACAAACAAACAACTTCCTTAACCCCACCCAACATGGTTTCTGACCAGGGCACAGAACTACCACATATATCCTAACTTCACCAACACTATTAACCTAGCAAGAGACAAAGGCCAGCTGGTTTCTGCCATGTTTCTGGATGTATCCAAGGCCATTGATACCATATCCCATAGCCTACTTCTAAAACAACTCTCTTTACTTAGCCTATCAAACACTTCTGGTGACTAATTCTCCAATTACCTTTCCAATAGACTCCAGTCCATTAAATTGATTAATTCCTACTATTCTTTCCTACCTATCAAAACAGAAGTTCCCCAAGAGTCCATACTAGGGCCACGGCTTTTCAAAATACATATAAACAACTTACATTCTTCCAAATGTCAAGCCTCAAGCAATATTGTGAATGACACCACTTTAATCACTACTGTCAGTAATCCAAATACTTATGAGTCATTTTCATCAGTTAAAAGCTGGCTCAATGACTTCCTGCTTCTGAAGAAAAAAACTAAGCTGTTATTATTCTTCTCTAAAGTCCTTACAATCATAAAATATTTTTTCAATAACAGCCTCTGATATTCCCAAGAAGGGTATCTGAGTTGAAGGCTCTTATAGTGAGTCAACCCTACCACAGGGACAGGGTTTCTTTGAGAACTAATCCTTCTTTTATGTCTAAAGAGGTATCCAAGTTTACTTTAAGGTAAACTCTCCATCTACCCATATAAAAATGAGGGAGAAAGAATACTCAGTACCTTGGATGTCACTCAGGCAATATCTTGACAGAACTAAATCTTTCTGATCTTCAGATCACTCATTCATTTCTCAGGAAAGTAAGAAGAAGAGACAACCTGTGTCAAAACAGACTATTTTGAAATAGTTTTCTAAGGCTATTAGCTTTTGTTATACTCACCATAACAAATCTATTCCAGGTAGGGTCAAGGCCCTCTCTACCAGGGCCTTGGCTTCATCTATGGCTTTTTACAAAGGGTTGGGTTCTTGAAATATTCTAGAAACTGCTACTTGGTCCTCTATACATACTTTTATCAAGCACTATAAGCTTGATTCCTTATAGAAGTCATCCCCATACTAAACTACTAGGCATGACAATTGATGATTACCTGAAATCTGACTTGCATGTTCAACAAGTTATCAAGAAACCAATCAATAATTAAGGACATTCTATAGAATAAACAAATATTTACCTGATTCATCCAGGAGACTCCTGGCCTCTACACTCCTACTTCCTACTTTAATATATGGCTCTTTCAGTACTGCTTAACCTTCTAGCTTCCATCCAAAAATAAACTAAATCAGTGCTACAATGAAATAGCAAAATAAACTAAACCAGTGCTACAATGAAATAACAAATTAAACCAAACCAGTGCTACAATGAAATAACAAAGTAAACCAAACCAGTGCTACAATGAAATTGTAAAATAAACTAAACCAGTGCTACAATGAAATATCAAAATAAACCATACCAGTGCTACAACAAAATAGTAACATAAATTAAACCAGTGCTACAATAAAATAGCAAAGTAAACCAAACCAGTGCTACAACGGAATAGTAAAATAAATTAAACCAGTGCTACAATGAAATAGCAAAGTAAACCAAACCAGTGCTACAATAAAATTGTAAAATAAGCTAAACCAGTGCTACAATGAAATAGCAAAGTAAACTAAACCAGTGCTACAATGAAATTGTAAAATAATCTAAACCAGTGATACAATGAAATAGCAAAATAAACTAAACCAGTGCTACAACAAAATAATAAAATACATTAAACCAGTGCTACAATGAAATAGCAAAGTAAACCAAACCAGTGCTACAACAAAATAGTAAAATAAATTAAACAAGTGCTACAATGAAATAGCAAAGTAAACCAAACCAGTGCTACAACGAAATAGTAAAATAAATTAAACCAGTGCTACAATGAAATAGTAAAGTAAACCAAACCAGTGCTACAACGAAATAGTAAAATAAATTAAACCAGTGCTACAATGAAATAGTAAAATAAATTAAACCAGTGCTACAATGAAATAGTAAAATTTGCTCCAAACTCACCAAACAGAGCCCATCATTGCCTAGTCCTAAAACAACAACTCACTTATACTCAGTTATTCCTAATGCACAAATTAATATACAAACCAGGACAAAGCAAATCCCTACTAAACTTATCTCATACATGCACTCATGATAGGCCACTTTGATCTGCAAACACAATGCACCTGACTACCTACAAACCATATCAATCAACAGGAGCCTCTCTCTATTCTAGCTATGTAGGCCACTCTTGGACTTCTATCTCCTTAACCCTTAAGCATGCTAAGAACCTTTCTAATTTCAAGACCAATTTAAAAAAATATCTATTTGACACCTGTATCTGTACCTGCACAAGCCTCAAATCAGATGCAAGACCAAACTACCCACTATAACTATTCCTTTCATACTCTGAATCCCTATCACTTCCACATCATAGTACTTAGTAATGGCCTAACATCAAAAGCAGCTCTCACTTTACTATTCGGCTAATGGATTTTTCTCTTCCTCCTCATCTTAACTGACAGTTAATACTATTTACTTCATCTCTAGGGCCTGATTGCAAAAGACTTGCTCACACTATAAGTGACAACTTAAATTCAGAGCAGGCTGAGGGCATGTCTTTTTGGAATCTGGCTCCAGGTGAAAGCCTATTTATGGATAGGCCTTACAGTGAGAGACGTCTTTTTGAATCTGGTCCTGGGTGAAAGCTTGCTTATAGACAGGCCTTACACAGAGAGCATGTCTTTTGAAATCTGGCCCTGGGTTTAAGTCTGCTTATAGATAGGCCTTACACTGAGAGCAAGTATTTTGGAATATGACCCCAGGTGAAATCCTGTTTATAGATATGCCTTACAATCTGAAATAAGCCACTTTCACAGAGAGCAGGGCTTTCAGAATCAGGGCAAATTTACACTGAGAGCAACTCTTTCAGAATCTGGCCCCTAGTGTATTTCCATAACATTCTCATCTGCCTAATACTAATCAACTCTCTCCTCCAATGTCCATAATTTTTCATCCTGCACATTAGTCCTTCTCATCTTATTTATTTATTAATTTGACATTGGTTACAGTAAAAGTCTGACTGGGTGGGTAACCCATTTTCAGCAGATGCCCATGGAGAAATGCTCCATATACTTCAATACAATACAATAAAACAATACAAATCAAAGCAATAGTACAGTGCAATAGTATAAAAAGGGTTGTATACAATAAACAATGCAGACATGTTGGCAAACGTTTAGAGGAGAAACAGAACTAGCCATGAATGTGAATAAGGTGGCACTTGAAGATTTGTTTGCAATACAGTTCTCCATGAAAGGATGTTTTGAAATTGTTTTACCTTGATCAAGATTATTAGTTGTCATTATATATCTTTATACATATGTACATAGTTACAAGAATTAGAGGTTATCAGAAAAGGCAGAGAGAAGTGTATTTCTTTAGGTATAGAGTAAATTCTAGAACTATATTTCAGCATCACAATATTCTGTTGTTTCTCACCTCCATATATTATAAGAAATGTAGTTAATATTTTGCATAACTATATATTACTTTACTAACCTAGGCTACCCACTTCTGCAAAGTGGCTTGCTACTTGCTGGACATATTGTATTCTTGATCCCAATCTCTCCTAGCAATATTCTGTAAACGTATTTCAATCTGTTGTGGGAGGGTCTTATCCCCTTGTATATAAGGTGCATCCCAATCTACTTTAAACAGTTTTATCTGCTGGTGAGCGTTTCTCCCATCATGTATTATTATTTATCAATCTTTGCAAAATGTTTTTTAATGCGTGTTTTTGGAGCCTTTCTCCACAGCTCATTGCAAAATATTTAATTTGTTGGGTGCTTTTCTCCCGTTGTATATAATTACTTACTAACTATTGTTTAAATAATATGTTGTGAAGCTTTTCTCCCTGGGCCCCCACTGAAAATGGCCCACTGGCTCAATTGGACTTTCTAAGTTACCAAAGGAAAAATAAATAAATAAATAAGTATACTTACAAAGTAAATAGAAAAAAAATCAATTATGATTCATCACATTTCTTTGGAGTGGCTAATAATCACTTAACTGGCTATGTCAATGTATCAAGCCTGGCTAACTCTCTCTAGAATGTGTAAAAACCTGTTAACCAGTTTACTGTATAATTTAATTTAATCCTGACTTGTGCTCAGGATTAACTGTAACCTGTGGAACTTGTTTAACTTGCTTACTTATGTAATCTCTGTAAATAGTCTGTTTGTAATATGTAATGCTGGCATTATGTAATGCTGTATCTGCTTACCCTTGGAGCTTTTCTCCCCGGGCCTCCGCTGAAAATGGACATGCATCCAGTCGGACTATCCCGGTCAACAAATGTAAAATAAAATAAATAAAATTATACTTTTGTTTTGTTTTTTATTTCAGAATCAAGTTTGCTTACTCACAAACATATTCAGTCGATCTTTTAGGTGTCTTTACTCCTGTGAAATCAGCTGTATATAGAAGACATAGAGGATAGTTACTTACCTATAACAGATGTGTGCTCAAATCTCTCTCACATGCTTGCATTTACTAATCAGTAAAGCACAGAATTTATTCCTGTACTAGTAGTGAATCTGTGCACTTATTTTTATATACATTTGTATTGAATCTATATCCCTTATATTAAGCAGCAAAGCACATATTTTCATAAAATATTTGTACTGAATCGATATATCTTGTTTAATGTATGTTGAACTAGGATATCCTGACTTCTTTCAGATTGTTACATTTGATGTTTGTATGCAGCTTGTCTCTTTTGAGATGGGTAGTTTCTTAAACTTTTGCATATATTTCCATTGAAATAACTGTTCTGCACTATGTGTTGCATACCTAACATCAATGTTTAAGTCTTATCATGTAAAGTTGCTGTACTCAAGAGACTTTTAAATTCTGAAATTTCTCTTTACCCTCTGTGCTAGTCATGCAGTTGCTAACTCATTACATCCAAGTGACGCCTCCAGGTGCATCTGCAGTTACCTCCTACTGCCTCTAGGCATCAAATATTTTTTGTTCATACTTGCATTAATAATTCCAAAACCATGCTACATACAAGGTATCAGAATATTTTATCTTGAAGCATACATGATGGCAAACACAACTGTATTGATATATGACCTCTGCCAATTAGTATTTGTTAGGACTGTAAGATGATAACTTCATTTTTAAAAGCTGAAGTCACACCCACTGGAAGTTAAAGGTACACACTCAAAAGAGCTCTACTGGAGGGAATGACCCACATGCTCTCTCTGCCTAGGGTGCGGTTGTTAACTAAGGTCAACCATCTTGTATTTGTATGTGTAATTACAATTTGGAAGAAATTAACTGTGTTATACAATTACGATGTAAGTCATTTATTTATTTTATTTGTCCTTTGATAAACAGAAAAGTCCAACTGAGCCAATGGTCTATTTTTAGCAGAAAGCTGGGGAGAAAAGCTCCACAACAGATTCAGAAATATTTAAAAAATAGTTGATGAGTCATTATATACAAGGGGGAAAAAACCCTGCAACATATTAAATATTTTGCAATAAGATGAGGAGAAAAGCTCAGCAAAAACACATATAAACATTTTACAGTAGCTGTTAAGTAATTATATACAAGGGGAGAAAATCCCCACAACAAATAAAAACACAAACAGATTGAAATACATTTCCAGAAATATTATCAGGATAAATTGTGATCAAGAATCCAATACATACTGCAAGTAGCAAGAAGCGCTGCAGAAGTGGATAATAATAATAATAATAATAATGAATAATGTATTAACAGATAGTTTGTGTCCTATATAAACCAAACCATTTTTGCCTGTCTACCTGTAGTATAAATAATTAATAAGCTAATGCCTACAATCTGTGAAATTATGTGGCAATGCAAACGTTCTTATCTGTGTGTATAAATTCATAATCTTTCTCTCTCTCTCTCTCTCTCTCTATATATATATATATATATATATATATATATATATATATATATATATATATACACATACACACACACACAAACACGTTTACATATGTACAATACCATATTTTTTACTTATACATATACATTTGTATTTATACACAAAAACATGTTTGCACATAAATATGCCATATTTGTATAAAGATGCATTTCTGTTTATAGATATGTTTATGCTTACTTATACCTTTTAGATTACACACACACACACACACACACACACACACACACACACACACACACACACGTGTATGTGTGTGTGTGTGTGTGTGTGTGTGTGTGTGTGAGTATATGTATTCTTGCATTTGCCTACATTTATGCAATATTTATCTACCATGCATTTAAAATCTATTTAGGTAAGATATAACAATAAAATGCTAAAATACTTGCTGCAGATCTCTGCCCTTCTCACCTTAACTTGGTCTACTAGTCAGGCCTGTGCCTCTGCAGGCCATAGTGCCTGTGTTGTTACTAGGGCCCAGAGCAGGTGATCTCTTCCAGGGCTGACAGGTGCTCACAAAACCCTTGTCATAAGTCAAACTTTTTCAGGTCTCTGCTGGATACTGCTATTTTGATCTTATCGAAGTACAACTCCTGCAAGAGGTAGACTATGATTTTTGTCTCTTTATCAGACCAGCTTGGAGCATGGCCTTGTGCCTCTCAGATGCTGCCATCATTTAAAGTGGCAGTATCAAAGTGAAGAATGTAAGTACATGGCTGTGGTTCATGGGAGAAGGAGGAGGGGGACCATACTGTCTAGGGTGTGACATCGTCATAGCCAAACCTAACAACCATGTAGGGTCATTAGGTATGAAACTGCTATTATTGGAAATTTTTGGTTTTACCAAACTGCTTTGTCAAATAGATATGGATGTATTTTTTAAAGGAATAGGTTTATCTATCTATCTGTCTATCTATATATATTTGCTATGACAAATGAAAGTTATTAAATCATTATTTTTAATATGTTTATATTTGTTTTTCTTTCTGTACAGTAATGTTTAACTTTAATTGTTTAGTTGACATTAAGGTCATGAATTACTCATTTTTGGAAGCATGCCTTTATAAGTATTGCATTTGTAAGTATGTTTTTTTCAGTTCATTTTATAAATAATTCTTCCTGTTGGTTTAATTTTACTATAATAGAAACTGCTGAGTGTTTTAAGGTGATAAGGTCTATCACAGTATGTAGGATGGGGATGGATTAAACTTCATGATTATGCAACTTAAGTGTTGTTGAATTCATTTTTCCTTTTCTATGCACAGGGAAATTTGAGATATATTAAGAATGTCTGTGCATTCCCAAAGCCAGCTTGGCTCAGTGCCGGTCAGTGCAACTCATCCACAGCTACCTGAGGTCTAATTACTTGCATTTGTAGACATATGCACTCACATATTACTGTAATTTTTGAGATAAGTGTAACTCAGCCTAATGTGTATACAAAATGCATAAATAAGACTGATTATACATGAATAAGTTTATTAATGAGATATTTAGTTGTGATCAGTTAAGTTAGGTGGCAAATGTTTTGGGAAAGTGCAAAGTTTATCAAGTAAGATAAAAATAACAATACGGTTATACATTATTGGAAATTAGCACATTTTGAATTTACACAACAGTTATTACTGGGAGAATTGTATTTTTCATTGTTGTAGATGTCTGATGCAGTTGATTCATGTTAACAGTGATGAGATGAATGTCATTTATAAATGAGAATTCATGACAATAGTACTAGAAATGTATGGGGAAGTACTACTGATGGCAATGTGAAAGATAAATGTCTGTAATACTGTTGTAGCATTTGCAGATTATGCTATACAGGATAGCAGTATGTAATGTGAAGTGGGTGAAGTCTGATGTACTCCATTTTGTCAGGATACATGCTGCTTTACAGTGGCATTTGTGATTATCACACATGAATAGAAAATTATATCTGTAGAAATACAGAAATGTGGCAGGGGAAGAATTTAATCTCTGTTAGCAATGGTATAGGATAGCAGGTTAATGATGATTGCTCACAATGTTGTTATGAATTTGTGAATTAGACCATACAGGTTAATATAATACAATTTTATCTGGGTGAAGTTGGACGTGCAGTATGTGTACATAAATATGGGTGTTGTGTCACCATAAAAGATTGATTTATTTCTGATGAAAGCAGGCATGCATTCATTGCTGTATTATTTGGCTGATGAGTCGGTCAGTCTTCCATACGTTACTTTTGCATGTTGTTTTAGGTAAATGAATGATGCATATACAAAAATAAAATTTCCAAAGATTCCAAAGACAACCACAAGGCATTCTATAGTTATGTCAAGAATCTAAATGGCAATGCTCAGATCTGGTCTGAGCTACAACACAATGTCATTAAATATACTGATCCCAAGGATATTAACAATATCCTGGCAGATTGATTCAGTGCCAACATCACCCCCCCCTCTCACTCCCTAAAGGGCCCATCTCAGTACTGGTAAAAACCGCAATCTCCAAAGCTAAGAATACAGCATCCATGTGGCCAGGCGACATCCCGGGCTGTGTACTACATGAACTACAAAATGAACTGGCACCTCACCTAAGTGTCATGTTTAATCTTAGCCTCACCTTAAGCTTTGTGCCCACTGAGTGGAGCACAGCTACAGTTATCCCACTCCACAAGGGGGGATCCACCTTGGATCCTGGGAACTACCGCCCCATCAGTCTGATGAGCCTGATCTGCAAGGCCATGGAACGTATTATCATGAAACTTATAAACAAAGACACTGGCAACCTTCAAACACTGGACCCCACCCAGTTTGGGTTCGTGAAGGGCCGATCTTGTCTCCTGAAACTGATTGACTTCTTCGAATCAGTCTCCAGAGCTGTGGATGAGGGTAAGGTGGTCCACACAGCCTATCTGGAACTTGCTAAGGCCTTCGACACCATCCCCCACTCTGGAATCATAGATAAACTTACTAAGCTGGGCATTAATCCCTACATCACTCGATGGGTTGCCAACTGGCTTACTGACAGAATCCACACTGTAAAAGTAGCCAACTCCAAATCCAGCTCCAGGCAAGTGACAAGTGGAGTACCTCAGGGTTCAGTCCTGGGACCGCTCTTGTTTGGCATCTACTTCTCTGAAGTACAGGCCAACACTAAGGGACTCTGGCTAACAAAGTCCACAGATGACTGCAAACTGGGAGCCATTATTAAATCCCCAAATGATGTGGATATTCTACAAAAGGGCCTTACGGAAGCAGATGCTTGGTGCCAGAGCCATGGATTCAAGCTCAATGCCAAGAAATGTATAGTTATCCCCTTTGGGAAAAAACATGTACCCGTGAATTACCACATAGGTGGCAGTACACTAAACAATGAAAGTGTGATAAGAGACTTAGGGACACAGGTGGACAGTGGTCTCACCTTCGATAACCACATCACCACAACAGTCAGGAAATCCTTCTATGTGGCACACCTCATCACTAAGGGCTTTTCATCCAGAAAAAGGAAGTCATTGTCACACTGTACTCATCCCAATTTAGACCCATTATAGAATACAACACCCCATTTGGTATGTACAGCTCAAGACATCTGCAACAACTGGAAAGGCCGCAGAAATACCTCACTAAAAGAATCACAGGCCTAAAGCAGATGCCCTATGCTGACCGTCTAAAAAATCACCAGCTATACTCTGTCGCTATCGTCTACTCAGAGGAGATCTCTGCTTAACATATAAGGCCATGTCAAACCCAGAGCTGTTGGATATGCTACACTTAAAGAAATCCCAGTCCTTCAGAGCCACATGCTCCAGGGATCTAAACCTTGTCATCACAATGAACAAAACATGGTGGAGGGATAGATTCCTGACCCAGAGACTCCCCATACTCTGGAAAAGACTGCTCATACATGTCAAGCAGGGCACCTCTTTGGGCCTCTTCAAAAGGAACCTTGATGATTGGATGGGAGATAGGAAATTCACCCCGGGGATCACGTTAGTTGCCTTGCTAGACAGGGGTCCAGGGAAGTAAATATTTTGGGAAGAAATAACCAGGGAATTGTTATGGCTAGGCTTGTATGGGCCCCCTAGGGCCAATAGCCTAATGTCAACCTATGAACCTATGAACCTATAATAGAACAGCTTGGAGGGACAGGTATATCCTGAAGTGGATACTGCTGCTGTGGAACAGACTCCCCATCCACATAAAACAAAGTTCATCCCTCTCCATATTCAAGCGTAACTTAGATCTATGGATGGGAAAGAGAAAATTTGCTCCACAACTGCACACTTTACTACTAATGAACAGAGGCAGTTCCTAAATGCTTTACCCCATTATCTATAGTAGCCCAGTTCTTCTCATTAGGGGTAATATATAATTATCAACTATGGGATGGGTAAAGCCAAGTTATAATCAAATGGGATACATCATTTTGAGCACAAAAAGGGAAACTGGCTAGGCCTAAAATGGCCTGCAAAGGTAGCTAGTCTAGTACTTACCTATGAACCTATGGAAGTAGAAACAATATAGGAGGGAAAACAAAATCCAATCGATTTAATGCAGGAGTTGTTGGCATTCACCAAGCTCCATTCACCAAAATTCAGGCTAACTGGAAGTAGTTTTAAAAGTAAATTTCAACCATCACCCAAACTCTCTTTCAGATTCCCGAGTAACTTCCTCTCTATGGTATTACAGCACAACCCTTTGTTGCACTATATTACTTTACTTTTACTATTACTTCTCATTTAATTGCTGTTTCAGTGGAACACATAAAAACATATTTGTAGAATTTTGGGTCTTAAGCACCTACCTCTCATATAAGCCCATTCTTTTAATTATTTTTGCTAGTACTGGAGGGTTCACCATCTTGCTAGGTGGCTCCTGCTCTGTTTGGGCTCGTTTTGCTCCCATACGCTACCCCCATTTCTCACCCTACCCAGAGCATCTACATTTCAAACCCTCTAGCTCCACCAAGACAAATAATTATACAATAGGAAAAATCTATTCCTCCCCATTATCCAATCAGTACCTTCCTTGACCCACCCCCAGATCAATTGCATTTATACCTAGCCTAACTCCACCCACCCACACATCTAAACCTATCACACTCCCTAGTTCATCTAGTCACCTCCCAAAAACTCTTGACCCTTTTACTATACTCCTTATATATTCTACACTCCTATTTCTCCTCTTTTCTGTCAATTTCTTTTAATCATTACCATTCAAAATCCTCTTCCAGCCTCCTCCATCAGTACTTGCTCCCAACTCCCACACACCCCTTATTCAGCTACCCAAGTACTTTAACTCTGTCCTACCACTCTAACTCATCCCACACTCACTTCCTTACAATATCATACCTATATCCCTTATAGATATCACCACTACATTACTAATCCTCTAACAACCTCTGTCCTACACACAATAACTCACCCTGCTACAACGTCTCTCATCTCTAATACTATTCTCTTTACTCTCTCTCTATACCTCTATCTGCTCTTACAACTAACATCACATCAAACAACCCGTATACCTTTCACACACAAAGCAAATCATGTCCAGTAGAGATAAAGCTTGGAAACCTGGCAAAAAATATAAAAATCCTTCTGACCTCACTCTATACAAACAGTTACGTAATCAGGCAAAACGACTAGTCATTAAAAATAAAAAAGAACACTTCCATAGTCTCCAGGACCAGCATAAACTAAACCCAAAGAAATTCTGGGGAGCAATCAATCCACTACTTCATCCAGGCTCAAACAATAATACATGCCCAGACCCAGATAAAACACCCTCAGAGATAGCCTCACTCTTTAACGCATACTTCATCAACACCATAGCTAAGCTGACCACCTCCTTCCCACCTACTAGCCCCAACTCACCTAACCAACCATCATCACATTCCCCACCTTCCTCTTTACCTAGCTTTTCTTTCTCACCTATACCTACTTCCACTATAAAAAAACTCCTTCAAAAACTCAAACCTTGCACTAATGCTCCAGATAACTTACCTGCCGAATTCTTACAACTATCAGCAAACTCCATTGCTTACTTCATCAGTATACTCCTCAACAGATCAATTCAGGAATCTCGTATACCACATATCTGCAAAAAAGCATATGTTCTTCCACTCCATAAAGGCGGCAATAACTCTGACATCTCCAACTTCTAACCCATCACTATTCTCTCCCCCATGTCTAAAATATTAGAAAAATGTGCTCATACCCAGCTTCTTAACCATTCAGTTAAAAACTAACTTCTTTCCCCTACCCAACATGGTTTTAGGCCAGGCCACAGTGCTAATACAGCTCTCATCTCTTTTATGGACACTGTAAATAGGGCTCATGATTCTGGCTTCACTGTCTCTTCACTCTTCCTCAACCTCTCAAAAGACTTTGATACAGTATCCCACCCCCTTCTACTCACCAAATTCTCCAATTTAGGTACCTCACCCCCAACCCTAAACTGGTTCTCAAACTATCTCACTGGTAGACAACAATCTACAAAATGGCAGCAATCCTACTCACCCTTCCTCAACATAACCACAGAAGTACCCTAAGGATCCATATTGGGCCCCCTTCTATTTAGTATATTCATTAACAACTTCCATAACACTCTTACTCAAGGCACAGTGATCCAATATCCAGATGATTCTACAATCATCTGCACTGCCAAATCTACTTCTAAGTTACAACTACTTACCCAACAAGAATTTACATGTACTGAAACTTGGATGTCAAATAACCATCTCTCTCTATACCCCAGTAAAACTAAACTCCTATTAATCACCCCCCAAAAAACTACCCCTCAACAAGAATGAATTCTCTGTCCACTCCCAGAACAATACTATCATAGAATTTGTTTCTAGCACCAAACTGTTAGGTGTCATCATTGACAAAAACCTAACATTCGACTTCCATATCCACAGCAACATCAAAAAAACGCATCAAAAACTGGGTACCCTGTACAGGCGCAACAAGTTCCTTAACCTCACTGCAAAAAAGGCTTTAGCTTTATCCTTTCTACTATCATTCCTATTGTATGGTGCCCCTATCCTTACCAACATTCAGTCCTCTCTAAAAAACAAACTTGACTCATGTTACAATAAGGTCACCAAATCTGCAGCAAATGCAAAATTCTCAGCACACCACTTTTTTTATCTCTATGGCAACTAAATTGGCTTGAACTACCATGTTATCTCACCTACCTACAGTTAATTACTGAACATAAAATCGTATATAAACCATCAGCTTGCCATTCTCTTTCATCCTTACTGTCTTTGTATCACCCAAACAGACCTCTCAGATCTGAAAACAAAACACTGCTCAAAGCAGAAAAACCCAGTCTCTCAGATGGACAAATGCTTTATTCTTTTACTGTCTCTAAAGTATGGAACACCTTCCCATCTTCAATCACTTATATCTGTAATCCTGCTCTCTTTAAGAAGTCCCGTAGACAACATCTCTCCTCTGTCTGGCTATGTTCATGCCAAAATGACTCTCTAAACACTGCTCCTCCTACTTTAACCCACTGCTCTCCGGCTTGCTTATGCACCAATTAACTCTCTCTGCAACCGAACATCACTTGCTGTACCTGTTCTTTACTCCATCTTACACTGTCCTCTGTCTATTTTTCACTTCCATAATTAACCTCTTGAGCCATTAGTCTGCCTTAACAACATCCTCTGCTCATGCCTCAAATCTCTAACAGTTAACCCTCAACAATGTATAATCTCTAAACAGTTCTTCAACAATGTTAATTACTTTACATAATGTAAATGTGTATTATGTATGTAAATAATCTGTGCTTTCTGCTCATACTATGTCCAAGCTTGTTATTGTATAATACCTGCTAGCTCTGGTATGTATTTATATTTGTATCTGATTTGTAAATTGTATGTGGAGCTTTTCTTCCCTGGCCTTCACTGAAACTGGACTCACCTAGGCCCAGTGGACCTTCCTGGTAAACAAATGCAATAAATAAATACATAAATAAATAAATAAATAAATAAGTCATCATCATCATCATCATCATCATCAACCCCCCCTTTTCTCCATTTTTCTACACAGGGTGTGGGTGTTGTGTTAACTGTTGCCATCTTGATTCAGTGTCTCACTCTGCCTTCAACAGTCATGCTTGACTGCCACAGATTTTTTGCCACACAATCCATCCATCTCTTTCCTGGATGCTGTTGTTTCCTCTTACCTTCTTCTTATCTGTCCAAAATCTTCTTCACCAGATTGTCTTCTGCTTTT
Source organism: Protopterus annectens (assembly GCF_019279795.1). Lineage (NCBI taxonomy): Eukaryota > Metazoa > Chordata > Ceratodontiformes > Protopteridae > Protopterus > Protopterus annectens. The sequence continues at coordinate 778,013,704 of NC_056734.1, forward strand.
ATGCAAATGTGACTGAACCACTGTAATCGTTCTCTTTGATCTTTTCTACAAATGGAGCTACTTTGGCTTCTGCTCTTATATCCTCATTTCTCCATCTGTCCCATAGAGTACATCCCACCACCCTTCTCAAGAACTTCATTTCCATCTCCTCTAGCTTTCTTGTCTGCTCTGCCTTTACTGCCCAGGTTCCTGTAAAATACAGTAGTACTGGTCACATCACTGTTTTGTGCACCCTACTTTTCAGTTTCTTTGGCATCTTTCTGTCATGTAATGCATCTGACACTGTATGCCAGTTGGCTGCAGCCCCTCTAATTCTAGCTTTGACTTCTTTATTGACTTCCCTTCACATCAACCACCCCCCTCAGCTACTTGAAACTATTAAGATGTTATACTATCTTCCCTTCTATCTCAGTTGTCAACCTCTTCTGATTTCCGCAATTTGCTGACATTACCATTGTCTTATCTATACTCAGTTTCATTCCATGTGAGTTAAGTTTTGCATTCCATTCCCCTATCCTTTGTTGAAGTTCTTGCTCAAAGTCTGCCTGTAATACCACATTGTCTGCATACAGCAACTTTGTTGATCTGTCCCCTCCAACCTGTTTGTTAATGTAGTCCATTAACAGTATGAACAGCAGCGGGCTCAGAGCTGAACCCTGGTGCACACTCACTCCCACTGAGAACGATCTCTGAGACCAAACACTGTTCATACTTGAGTCATTGGGTCCTTGTACATAGCTTGCAATCACTGTTTCTGAGACTTTGAACCACCACAGAACTGCCCAAATCAGCTTACTTTGGACCTTGTTGTATGCTTTCTCTAAGTCTATGAATGCCCAGTTGGACTCTTTCCTGATCTCTAGCTTTTTCTCAAGTATCTGTCTCACTGCAAACATTGAGTCAGTTGTGCTGCATCCTGATCTGAACTCAAAATGCACTTCATCCAACTTATTTTTTACTGCTCTGCTTATCCATTTATCAATCACCCTCTCCAGAACTGTCATGCAGTCTGACAGGAGTCTGATATCTCTGTAATGTCCACAGCTGTGGATGTCCCCTTTCTTCTTGTATACAGGCACTAGTATGCTTATTCTCCAGTAATCATAGATACTCCTTTTCCTCCACATTATTATAAGTACCCTCAGGGACATTTCTCCCCTATCTCACCCAGTAACTTTATTATATTTGCTGTGAGTTCATCTGAGCCTGCTACTTTCCCTGACTTCATTTTCCTTAGTGCTGTACTTACTTCTTCTATGGTGGGATCCTCTTCTTCTCTCATTGTAGCTTCCATTATGCCTGGCCTCTTGCCCCTAAAAGTCAGTTTATATAAAGAACTTCACACAAATAGACTATTGTCCTCTTCTAACCAAAAAATCAGATCCTGCAGTGATAAGTTTTCTACTGCTAAACATATTGTGAATTCTAACCCCCATTCCTTCTGACAAGGATGGAGAAGTTTTTGACAGATTTACTACCTTAGCTTTCAGATTTTTGAACTGTCAGGCTTACATATTATTGTTTTTTACTGGCATCTTTTGAGAACATATGAAAGTTATTGAACTTATTTATTTATCTTTGTTTACTGGGAAAGTCAGTCTGGGTAAGGCCCGTTTTCAGTGGAGGCCTAGGGAGATAAGCTGAAGTAAGTGACATTTATATTTTAGTTTCCCTATGTATAATAAATAAGAAGTACTTTAACAATAGTAAAATTTGTAGTGTACAGAAGTAACAATGCTAGAAGTACACTTCAGTAAAGTTCAACACATGATACATCTCAGTTTACAG
>NC_056734.1:778020491-778040507 GCF_019279795.1 Protopterus annectens
AGCTATATTCACAGATCAAAGGAGACAAAAAGGAGATCAAAAAGAATAAGTGAGAATTGTTAAGAGAGAAAGAAAATAATGTGGAGAAAATTAAGAAAAAGACAAAATCACAAGGGAGATTGTAAACTGGGAATAAGGGAAAGCAGGAGGCAGCAAAGGATAAACAAATTAATACCAAAAGATGTGGGGTATTGTATCAAATGCCTTAGCCATATCAAGGAAGGCAGTATGCACCATTCTGTCCTCATCTATTGCCTTGGTGACCTTCTCAAAGACATCCACTAGATTGAATAGACTGCTCTTGACAAAAACAAACTGGATTGGATCCAGCGTTTGAAGGCTTTCTATGTCCTAGACAAACTTTCAACTTAAGCACTCAAACCATTCACTTCTCATACTGACACTTGCTCAAAACTCATAGCAAGCACTAATAAACCTTAGCACTTGACTCCCCTATACTGTAGAGAAGGACAAGGCTCTCTATTCGACCTTACCAGCCAATCAGAAAAACAGTTCACTGTACCTCTCCAGGCATGTCCAAATGGCAGTTTCAGGTGTACTCTCCAGTCCAACTGGTGAATCTGGGCATTTTGAGGCAATGTTACAATTGCCTCACGTACATGTACACAAACAACCCTCTCCTCCTTCCACCAAACACTAATGCATGTGAGAGATGCAATTATACAGCCAAACTGGAGGCTCAGCTCTCTCAACCCAAGACTGGACCAGGCAGTCAAGAGGAGAAGGGAATTACTTGCATCACACCAACAGTCTCACATAGACCTATGAAACCAGCACCAGCAAAAAACACACATAAATACATGAAAACATACTCAGAGGCTCTAAATAAAAATCTGCAGAAGCAACAGAGCCGTCCAAAGCAGACATCCAAGCAACCTCCACCCACCAACACAAACCATGAAACACATACTTCACAAAACCAGTGTGCCACACAATCACAGCCCTTAAGGCAAAATAACATACCCAACACACTAGTAATAGGTGACTCTGTAGTCAGGCACACTGACATCCCACTCACTAGGCTGAACAAGGAGAAGGTTACTGTTAGTTGCCTGTCGGGTGCCAGGATCCACCTCATAACACAAGCACTCAGGACACTCCAGAACAAGTACAAGTATGACTCTGTCATTGTCCATGTTGGTGTGAATGACCTGAGCCATACCTCCCTGGACTACATGAGAAGAGACATGGAGGAGCTCTCTGATCTCATAGCCCAGGCTGGTATGACCCTGACCCTGAGTAGCATCCTGCCCTCACCAAGAATGATATCACGGTATAGAGAAAAAATGATCAATTTCAACAATTGGCTAAGCTTCTGGTGTCATTCAAAGGGGATCCGGTGTCTGTCAGCCTGGGATGACATGCTCGACAAGCCACGCTGCTTCGCTAGAGATGGCTTGCACCTGTCACCCTTAGGCGTTCAAATACTGGCCAAGGCTCTTGCCACCCCCATAGTGCCTTTTTTAGGCAAGTCTCAAAAGACAAACCCACCACCGTAAATAGCATAAGTAACAAAAAACTGAGGGTAATGCTACTCAATGCCAGAAGTCTAAACCTCAAAATGCATGCACTCAAGGCACTCCTCATTATGGAGAAAATCGATATATGTGCAGTAACAGAATTCTGGTTTAAGGCTCCACAGAGCATTCCAGGACTACCAGGCTACAACTCATACCATACATTTTGGCCACAAAACCTGGACCGAAATACAAAAGGCTGGGGAGTATCCATATTCATCAAGGATACCCACACCTCCAGGTTAGTGGCACAACACGATGCTTCAGAGATCATCCATGTGCAACTAACAATAGGCAAAACTGCTATTCAAATTCTAGTTTGCTACAGATCACCCACCATGTCCCAGGACCCCCACTCAGCATTCCTGGAAACACTGGGAAACATAAAGGTCCTACCAAACACCCTAATATTGGGTGATTTCAATTACCCAAACATTAAATGGGAGAACTACTCAAGTACAAACTCCCTTACCCAACATTTCCTAGAATTTATAAACTCAAATGCCCTGGATCAACTGGTCAACATCCTCACCAGAGGTGACAACATATTGGACCTAGTCATCACCAACATGGGCGACCGGTGTTCCACACCGGAGGTCAACCCTTCGCTGGTTAGATCTGACCATAAACTAATCACTCTGGATATCCACATTCCGCCACCACCCCCAGTAAAAAAAAACACCGTGAAAAACTTTTCAAAAGCAAACTTCATGTTACTTAAGACCGAGGTGGGAAGTTTCAACGACCCATGTTAAAGGATAACGCTGTCCTAGCTGCAAATTCCTTTACTAATGCACTCTATGGGCACCTACAAGAATGCATGGATCGTACTATCCCAAACAAAACCAAGACTCGCTCCTCCAAGAAAAGGAAACCAGTCTGGTGGACCCCTGCCATAAACAAGCTATACAATAGAAAGAGAAAACTAGTACAGAAAAGAGTAAAATCCCAAGAAGGGAAGACATCCCTGATCAGTATCAGCCAGAAACTACATTCCCTCATAAAATTATCCAAGGCTAGCTTCGAAAGAAAAATTGCCATGGACTCCAAAGATAACCACAAGGCATTCTTTAGCTATGTCAAGAATCTAAGTGGCAATTCTCAGATCTGCTCGGAGTTAGTGCAGAATGGCACAAAATACACTGAACCGACCGATATAGCCAACATCCTGGCAGAGAGGTTCAGATCAAACTTCACCCCCCTCTCACCCCCAAAAGGGCCCATAACTATACCAGAAGAATGTAGTGCCCCAGAAATCACAAATACTCAGGTTAAAACAGCCCACTCCAAAGCCAAAAACACAGCATCAGTGGGACCGGACAGAGTCCCAGGCTGCATCCTACACAAGCTCAAAGATGAACTAACCCCTCACCTAAACACACTGTTTAAACTCATCCTCTCCACAGGCTACATGCCCACAGAGTGCCACACAGCAACGGTTATTCCACTCCACAAAGGTGGAGCCACAAAGGACCCCGGGAACTATCACCCTATAAGCCTGAATAGCTTGGTCTGCAAAGCTATGGAGCTCATCAACAGAGACATTGGAAACCTCCAAACACTGGACCCTACCCAGTTCGGCTTTGTTAAGGGCAGATCATGCCTCCTAAATCTGGTGGACTTCTTTGAGACAGTTACCAAGTCTATAGACAAGGGAAAGGTGGTCCACACAGCCTACCTAGACCTTGCAAAGGCCTTCGACACCATTCCCCACTCGGGTATTATAGACAAGCTCATCAGCCTGAACATAAACCCCTACATCACGAGATGGGTTGCCAGCTAGCTCACGGACAAAACCCACATGGTAAGAGTTGCAGGAGCTAGGTCTGACTCTAAACCGGTTACAAGTGGCATTCCCCAGGGCTCAGTCCTAGGACCCCTCCTGTTTGGCATATACTTCTTAGAGGTACAGACAAGCACAGGAGGACTATGGCTGACCAAGTTCACAGACGACTGCAAACTAGGGGCTATAATTGACTCTCTGGCTGACACAGACATCCTCCAAAGGGGTCTCACAGAGACAGATACCTGGTGTCAAAACCATGGCCTCAAGCTAAATGCCAAAAAGTGCATAGTAATCCCCTTTGGGAAAAACAAAGAACCCACAAACTACCACACAGGTGGTAGCCCCCTAAATACGGAAGATGTAATAAGGGATCTGGGGACCCAAGTAGATAGTAACCTCTCCTTTCATAATCACATTGCCAAAGTGGTTAGAAAATCCTTCTATGTGGCCCACCTAATCACAAAAGAATTTGCATCCAGATTGAAAGAGGTCATTGGGCCCCCCTATGCGTCACTCATCAGACCCATCATAGAGTACAATGCCCCATTTGGGATGTACCTTACAAGACACCTGCAACAACTGGACAGACCACAAAAGTACCTCACCAAGAGGATCACTGGCCTCAAGCAGATGCCCTATGCAGCTCGACTGAAGAAACTCCAGCTGTACTTGGTTGCATACCGCCTACTCAGAGGTGATCTCTTCTTGACATACATGGCCATGTCCAACCCAGAATTAATGGACATGCTCCACCTAAAGAAAACCATATCCCCTCGAGCCACATGCTCCAGGGATCTAAACCTCACCACAACAATAAATAGGATGTGCTGGAGGGATAGATTCCTGTCCCAGAGACTTCCCATGCTCTGGAACAAGATTACAATCTACATTAGGCAGAGCTTCTTGCTAACCCTCTTCAAGAGAAATCTTGACGAGTGGATGGGAAACAGAAAGTTTACCTCAGGGATCACTTCAATGGCTCTGCTGGACAGAGGCACAGGGAACTAATCCAAGGGGGTGCCAAAAGCCAACACATTCGAGCTAGGCTTATAAATGCCTTTGGGCAGATAGCCTAGTACTCACCTATGAACCTAAGAACTTTATTAATCATTTCTGTGGTAATTCCTTCCATGGCTTTGTATATGAGACTAGTCAGACATATGGATCTGGAGTCCATGGGGTCTATTGATGGCCTGTCTTTGTGCTGAGAGATGACCAGTGCTGTTCTCCATTTGCATGGCACAAAGACTGTTTGGAGGCTATGGTTAAACAGTGACTCCAGTGATCCCAATAGTTCCTGTTTCAGGCTATATAGGAGGCATGCTGGGATATTATTGGGAGCCATTAATGCAGTAGTTTTGGCTTTAACGGGCATATCTAGAACCAGGTTCCTAATGATAGTTGGGAGGGTTAAGTCTGATGGTATTTCCTAGGGGCAGTGGGTGGGTAAAATAAGGGCTGAATTTAATGGCCAGCAGATTTGCTCTATCTTCTGGCTTCTGTGTAGGTAACTCCATTTACAATCAGTTCTCCACACTGCTATGTGCTGTTTTTAATGTTTTTGACATACCAAAAGAAAACCTCCTGGTTGTCCTTTGCCTGGGAGGCTATCTTTCTTTCAAGTTTGGCATTAGTAGACTTAATTTCCCCTCTTAGTTGTTTGTTTAGATGGATGAGAGTTTTTTTATCATGCTGGACATAAAACTTCCTAATCTTGACTGTGACTTTTTTGTTTTCTTGTACAACCTGTTTATGTTTGGATTCCACCAGGGTGGTTTGTTTTTTGAATTAGTTCAGCTACCTCTATGCAATTATTGACATGATCATACAGGGTTTTTATGAATGATTTTGCATATGCAGCTGTGTTCTGAGCATTTGGGGGCTTGACATTTTAACAGGTCATCATTTAGTCGTAGGAAGTTTGCCTTAGAATATTTCTAGACTTTTACGGGGTTAGCCAGGGTCACAGAACTGATTTTTTTACAAAGGAGACAGCTTTGTGGTCTGATCTTACCAGAGAGAACAGTATACCAAGTGGAGTACAGTGTCTTCCCATGTTTGTGAGTATGAGCTTGAGTATGTTTGCACATCTAGTGCCATATGGACCATCTGGTCCAAAGTGTTTATGTTTACAATGTATTGGAATCTCTGGGCCTGTAAGTTTGGGGTCATATAAGTATCCCAGTTTATAATGGGATAGTTTAAGTTGCCCATGAATATAGCAAAGGGTTGAATGGTGAGAGCCTCTAGTATATCCAAGTATGAGCTATAGGTTTCTTGAGTCACAGAGGGCGACCTATATCTTGCTAGAATACGATATTGGACTTTGCCTGTGGCAATATGGACATGGAAAAGCTCATGCGAGTTGTCCTGTTTGATTAATCTTGAGGTGAGTTTGTTATTGATGTAGAGTGAGACAACTCCATCTTTAGTTCCTCCCTGTACAGTAGCTGGCCTTCATGTGTGGAAAGTATTGTAGCCCAGCACTGCCTGGGTTCTCTCTGCAGCTTTAAACCATGCATCAGCAACTGCACAGATGACACATTCTCCAGGGTAAGGAGAGTCTGAAGTGAATGAAGTTTCTTGTTTTGTCTCCTGGCATTGAGCAGTAACACTTTTAGATTCCCTTGGACTGGTTTTGCTATGATGGAAGGTTTGTCACTTTGTCATGGCTTAAAAAAGGGACTATGAGAGGAAGACAATATTTTAGCCAATATTTGAAAACTAGAAGTGACAGGTGCAGACCATCCTTGGCAAAACAACAAGGTCTGTTGACCTTATCCTCTCATGATGACCAATATTGTACCCAATCAAGAAAAAACACACACTTCTGAATCACGATAATGCATTCGAAGTATCCACAAAAAACAAAAAGAAGCAGCACAAACTGGATAGAAGAATTATTTCTTTTACTGGATTCTGGTACCTCGGCCTTCGCCTTCACATGGAATAATAATGTAAAGCACAAACCAGTATAAATACACACCTCACACAATCAATCATGTCAATTAAACAATTAATCAATCAAAAAATGAGTGTTTCACTTCTTAAAGAAATATGCATAAATATAAATATACATATATACATATATATATATAAAAATAATATCCTATATGTACACACACAAAATACAAAAAAATAAATAATATTTAATATATTATACATCTAAATTCATACCATTAGGAAATAGTGTTCCATAGTTTACAATAAATTTAGATTCCATATTCAGTAATTTAGTCTGAAAATTTATGTTGCTTTCTCCCATTCCCCATGGTCTTGCCAAAATACTAAATTTGAAACCAGTTTGTTCTCCATTGTGAAATTTATGCATATTTCTTTAAGAAGTGAAAAACTCATTTTTTGATTGATTAATTGTTTAATTGACATGATTGATTGTGTGAGGTGTGTATTTATACTGGTTTGTGCTTTACATTACTATTCCATGTGAAGGCGAAGGCCGAGGTACCAGAATCCAGTAAAAGAAATAATTCTTCTATCCAGTTTGTGCTGCTTCTTTTTGTTTTTTGTGGAGACTTCGATTGGATTATCGTGATCCAGAGGTGTGTGTTTTTTCTTGATTGAATATGAGTGTCAATGGAGCAGCTAGAACACCTGGGACTATCCATAGATTCACTCCATGTGAAGGCGAAGGCCGAGGTACCAGAATCCAGTAAAAGAAATAATTCTTCTATCCAGTTTGTGCTGCAATATTGTACCCACTCAGAATGACACCAGAAACTAAGCCAGTTACTGGAGTCAATCATCTTTTGTTCATATTATGGCATTATCCTTGGTGAAGGTAGAATGCTGCTCAGTGCTAGGCATGTACCAGCCTGGGACACATAGTCCGAGAGCTCCATAGTCTTTTTATTCATGTAGTCTTAGGTCATTTACACCCATATGGTCTATAACTGAGTCATACTGGTACTTGTAGCCTAGTGACTTGACTGTGTCAGTGATTTAATGGATCATGGCCCCTAATAGAGAACTGACTCTGATTTTCTACTTATTCAGCCTGATTATCTGTATGGCACACAATGGAGTTTCCTGTAACTAAAACATTGGGTAGTATGTTGGTTTTCTAGTTGGGGTTCCAAATAATGTGGCTATGTATATTGTGTTGGGTGTTGTTTTGGTGGAGTGCTTTGGACTGTTGAGGATTCTTTTAAAAGGGTGAATGTTTAGGAGTTCTTTGGGGTTTAGGAAGCTTGCTTTCAAGTGTCTCTTCATATATTGGTCTGTGTGTTTTGGCAGTACTATGTGATATAGATATAATGCTTATATTGCTGACAACCTGATTGTTATTTTGAGGCTTTTGTGTGAGAGTCTCACCTCCAGTGGCATTGTGTAATTACACCTCTCACATACTGTACCCATATCAGTAAGAATTAATTGGTTGTCTGTGAACATTATACATATGCCTCAGGATGTATATCTACCAAGCTGACGGCGGAGAATTTTGGGAAGTGTCCATCCTTACTGTCAGGTCTTTGTAGGTGGACTACAAAGGGGTAGTACAGTAGAGTTTACACCAGGCTTACTTGGACACTGTAAGGGTAGAAACTACAGCTAGGCTGTGTATGACCAAATTTTTGTAGCAGTGCTCCTTAGTGATCAAACCAGGTTCTCTTTGTGCAGCTGAGTACTGGATAAAGTTACAGAGGAAGTATTGTTGGGAAAATTTAGTTTCTAAGCTCCTGCATCTATAGAAGCCACAGCTAAATGCTGCTGTGTGTCAAACAGCAGAATTTACAGACTTAAAGAAAAGTGAAAAAACCAACTAAAAAGCCCTCTAGCCAATGAAACAATCCCACTTTAAGCCTTCCTGTGTGTTTCCCAAGTCAAACAGATCAAGCTACCTTTCTACTGCCAGTAGAATAACAGTTCCAGTTTTCTTAATATAAAACACATTTTAGTTAGCCGAAAGGGAAAATGTACCAGAAACAAATCAAACAACTAACTACAATAAGTAATTAAATGCTATTTAAAAGCCGTTACTGAGTTAAAGGAAAACTCCACCTTAGAACAAAAAATCTTTTTTTTTCACTCTACCTTTGTTTTCTGAGCTATTTTAATACCTCAAAATTCCTCTGATTGCTTCTTACAGAATTTTAATGTTTTCTGCATAATTGGTGTCAATGGGGCTTGACCTATAAATGGGATCTTCTTTTTCTTCAAGCCTTTCTCTTTCTCTTAATCCATTTCAAATCAACTTTATATGCTAGACATGAGGAAGTAGTGGTGTATTCCTGTCCCACTGACATATAATGGGATTAGTGTCAGTTATCGTCATCTTACATAGCTTCTGTAATGGGACTGATTATTTTATTTCTTGAATGGTTCTCATTGGTGTCTGTTTCAGGGCTTGTTTTACAGTATATTTAGGAGTTATAGAGCTGCAACTTTTGCTCATCCCTCTCTAGTATAGATCACGGACAGCTGGGGTAGTTCATTTATATGCTTTATTACATAGAAACACATGAAGATGGATAGCAGCATTACAAAATATAAACTGGTTAATTGACAGACTACACAAACATATGTGATTACATCTCAACAATTTACTAAAAAAATGGCAGTCAGGCTTGCACATGCTCAGTATTACTTGTGCAAGCCCCTGGAAAGCTTCTTAAAAGCATGCATAGATAATGATCTATCCTCCCTCTTAAGTAGATTGCCCTCAGTAAATGACATTGGAATAAGAAATGCAATAATATTAACTTCTGAAACAAACACAGTGTTCATGTCCAAGTTGCCGTGTATCTGTGACATGGTCTAGAAATGCAATCTGATCTAGTAATATAGTAATCAGAACTGGGTTTAGCAACTGGGACAGTCTTTGGTGAATAACTCATATCAGGAACTTTGGGATTCATCTCTAGAACAGGGATATTTACTGGAACGCTGGATAACTCACTCTGAGATAAAGTGTCTTTCTCACAAGTTAGGTGCTGTGGTACAGGCTCGGACACCGGCATCAAATGTCTCCAATCAGTCTAAATTCTGTTGCATGTTATTCCACAATGTATGATCTTAGCTCTGGGCAAATACTCTTCACAACTCCAATCCAATCATAACCTTTCCACATTTGTATTCTCACTGTCTCTCCTTCACTTAATGGATTGAGCAGTTTGCTGGACTTGCCATAATAAGACTTCTGGGTTAGGCATTCCTTTAACAGATGGGTTTTCACTGTTCTGTTATTCTTAGCACTTGGAACTAATAAACTACTGTTGACTGGTAGTGTAGTTCTGGTTTGTCTCGACAAAAGTCTCTGGGTAGGTGAACCAAGATGTTTATCATGAGGAGTATTTCTGAGTTCAAGAGATTCAGGAAAACATCACTATTATCTTGTTTCTGTTATCTTGTTTTGACTTCTCTAGTAACTGTTTCACACTTTGAACTGTATGTTCTGCCAAACCTTTTGGCTGTGGGTACTCAGGGCTTCTTGCAACATGGATAAAGTCCCACTCTTCAGTGAATCTTTTGAATTGTTGAGTAGTAAACGGTGCACCATTGTCAGAAATAATTTAGTGTGGACTTGACCACAGTAGTCCAGGAATCTGGTTTAGCTGAACTGGTTCCTTCTGTTGATGTGGCTTGTACTATTACATGAAGAACAAGATGAAAGTACTTTCTCATTATCTAGTGACATAGAAGGCCAAAATACTAGTCCTCTTGCCCTTTTGGTAGAGTTGGTTCCTGGGTATCCACAATGCAAGATGGCAAGATACTCTGGTCATAAAGACTTTAGAACAATGACTTTTGGACCTTTCATAATGATACCATTGTCAGACAAAACCTCATCTCTGTAAGCAATATAAGGTTGCACTTCTTGAGCTAAACTAGATTGCTTTGACAGCCATCCATGACTGATAAAGTGGCTGAGCTTCTGTAGGACAGGATCTGAAGCTATATGACTTCTAAGCTTATCAAGAGATGTGGAAGAAAAATTTCTCACTTCCATGACTTCAAAATCAAGATTCTCATTCTCTTGCTGTTCAGTGGTGTTTCTGTGTGATCTGGATAATGTATCAGCAAGATAAAAAAGTTTGCCTTTCATCTAGACAAGATCGAAATTGTACTTCTGCAATCTCAGCATCATATGTTGCAATCTGTCTGGAGCTGTATGCAGAGGCTTTCTCAGAATAGTAACTAGAGGTTGGTGGTCTGTTTCAATCTGGATAGGTCTACCATAAATATAATCATGGAACTTCGAACAGGCAAACACAATTGCCAGGAGCTCTTTCTCTATCTGCACATACTGCATTTTAGTTTGGGTTAGAGTTCTGAATGCATAGGCAACAAGTGGATCCTCTTGAAGAATGACTGCACCAAGGCCAAATTTCGAAGCATCACAGGAGAGGGTAACTGGTTTGTGAACATCATAGTATTTAAGAATAGGTGGACTGGCAATTCTCCATTTCAAGACATCAAATGCTCTTTGATGCTGTTCTATCCATGACCAGGATAGATCTTTACATGTCACCTCTCTAAGTGGTGCTGCTAGTTGGCTTAAGTCTGGAAAGAACTTGCCTAGATAGTTAACCAAGCAAAGAAAACATTGAAGGGCTTGAACATTGTCTGGATCTCTCAAAAATGGCTATTTGCTTGGAAGGGTCTAATTGTAAGCCTTAACTGGTAAAGAAATGACCAACATAAGTAACTTCTCGTAACCTGAACTTGCACTTATGGGGATTCAGCTTAAGATTCACTTGAGGTGCTCTTTCCAGAACTTTCTTGAGGTTTCTGTCATACTCATACCATTACCTCCTACTGGAATATCATCTACTATAATAGCACAAGGATACCCAGAAAAAAATATTTGCTCTATTGCACGCTGAAAAACTTTACTGGCAGAATTTATTCCAAATGGCATTCTCAAAAATCTGTACCTGCCAAAAGGAGTACTGAATGTAGTTAGTAACGAGGATTTCTTGTCAAGCAAAATTTGCCAAAATGAACTCTTTACATATAAGAGAGAAAAAACAGTGGCATTTGGCATGAGTGCTGCAATGTCTTCAACTGTACACATTGGATGATGAGGTATTTTCAGTGCTTTGTTCAAATCTCATGGATCAATACATAGTCTGATATCATTTGAGATTTCTTATGAGCTACCACATTGGAAGATACCCACTCAGTTGCTTCATCATTTGGACAAATTACACCTGGCTGCACCATTTTATCTAGCTCAGCTTTGACTCTGTTCTGCATAGCTACTGGAATTTTCTAGGCTAGTCTGATAATTGGGCTGACATCTGGGTCCAACTTCATGGAGTACACAGCTAGAAGCTTGCCTAGTTTGTCTTCGAAAAGATCAGCATAGGCAGAGAAAATATACTGGGCAAATTAGAACAGTGGTCTTTTAAGCTAATATGGCGGACTTCCTTATTAAATGAAAGCAGTTCCATTTTCAAACTGTCTGTGAGCCCTAATAATGACTGTATGTGCCTCTTGACCACATAAAATAACAAGTCGTAGCTTCTCCCAGCAGAGTGGAATGTTCCCCTTTAATAAAAGAATGTGTGCCTTTTGATTTACAAAACCTTTTGAAATTATTCCACTTATTATATCTGTGACATTTCTGACCAAAAGCTAAACATGTTTCCCTTTTAGGCTCATGACTTCCACTACAGTTATGACAGTTGGCTATGAAACTGGGTGGGGGCCTATGCTTTGAGTTTGCTGACTAACTGTTATGCTTCACACAGACTGTGTGTACTCTGGAATTTGCTAGAAAGCTACATGGTTTCTCAGTGACTTTTGCAGGGCTTGCAGTTACTGCCATGTGCTTGGGCCTGTTTCTTTAAACCATGTGCTGCATACTATCAACATTGGCCATAGAATTTACTAGAAGCATGTCTCTCATTTGTAAGCATATTTGTGTGCTTTTATGTAAGCTCATATATGTGACAAATATGAATGGCCTTATTTAAAGTTAAATCACTGCCATGAAACAAAATCTTTCTCAGAGCACCATCTTTAATACCACACATAATTCTCCCCCGGATTCATGAAGCTCGGCGCAAGGCCGGTGTAAGGCCTGCGCCGGCCGTGCGGCATATAAATGGTGTAGTAGCGCCATATGCATATTAATGAAGGTGCGCTGCCACCACATCCACATGCATAGGACACGTGCGCGAGTGCATGGGGTGTTACTAAGCTGCGCCCGGAGGCGTGTCAATGTCGGCTGGCGATGAGCAACCTAAACTGCTGAATATTATAGCCTGCCTGCAATAGTAATCGCACCTATAAGTGTCCGTGGATAATGAAACGTATGCAAAGCATGCAAGACAGTTCCCGGCCACACAAAATGGAGAACCAAACAGAAATGCACGCAACACAATATGAGTTTCCGTCCATGGAACAAATGATATTTAAAATCATGTGTCCGTAATGTACTGCACTGTAAGTAGTTATACCCAGTGGAAGTGAAGTGGATCATGTCAGTGCGCTGCCAATACACACGTCTAGCCCCATGGGCATGGTCACCAGCAGTCCCACAGTGGTAGTGATAGTACACAGCTGGGCAGTTGTGGCTATATAACAACCGTAAAGAAACCTGACAGTCCAAATTGTATACCAAACACACATAAACATATGTATATTAAAATGTGCTATACACATGAACAGGAACGTAACCGGCACATACACATAGGATGCTATATGCGGAACCGGGATATCCAAAAGCAGAACCCATGCATGCAAATGCAATATGCAACAACCCCTGTATAGCACATAACCCGCACCCATGTCCGAATGTCCACCAAATCCAGCTACCAGCCTTGCGCAGCCGTACACCTACACATAGCGAGTATTCCCCATATGTAGTAGGAAGTATCGTCCTAGGCAGTGTCAGGATTGCAAATATGTATGCCACGTTTGTAAGCATCCCATCACAGTTACGTAAATCCAAATGCCCGCGCGTTCATGTTTCGGCAAAATGTGTGTACATCCCGTGTGGGATAAGTAACCTGTTGAAACCCCAGAGTTGTTTACATGCCACGGTGTCCAGTACTGTACACATCTGGACAAAACATGTATGTGTAGTCATGGTACTGTTCAGTGTCTACACAGACATGCAAAACATACTACGCAGGATGGAACAGCTGTCCACCATGCAGGTCTCCCCACTAGGGTTGCCATCTGTTCAGATGCCCAAGGTGGGACATCCCTTGTAGAAATGTGAGAATTTGCAGGATAAAACATACCCCCGGCCAGTGCAAAGGACAGAATTACACTTGTTTGCCAAGATAAAAGCTTATGTCATAGCATGTGAATAGCTTATGCTAACCCAAATAATAGTTATGTGTTTCAGATACAAAATACCTGTATCAAGCAACTATTAAAGAAAATAAGAAATATACCTGTGTCTTAAAATCACAGGACACTTGCCATGTCTTAGGTGTCATCAGGACACAACTGTCCAAAGTGGGACTTCCCTAAAGAGGAAGAGGTGGTAACCCTACTCCCCACTGAATAATCGACAGTATATATTCAACCCAATCACATACCGACACCACCACTCAACCTATTACAGCAACAAAATCTGGACAAAGCCTAAAATGACGGGTGGACAAATAGGGATAGATGTAAGTACTGCTCTCACAAACTTCGAAAGTTCACAGAATAATAGTATGTACATTAGCATGAAATGTTGTGAAGGATGTGGGGTAGTCCCCGAGTATTACAGAGGTCCGTACATTCTTACTGTAACAAACCTTCACATATGTTTACTGTACTACTGCAAACCTGTAGTTAATTCATAGCTAATTCATGTCTAAAATAATAATCCTCGTATGAATGAATACAGGAAATAGTCAAATGTGAATGTGAACACCACTCACCGTGGATAATGTATTGTAACCACCCCCACCCATATTATGTATTGCCAACATTATAAGCTGCTGACAGGTGCCCAAACACCTGTGTCTGTAAACACAGGTAAAATAATGTGAATGGGAACACCAACACCGTGGATTATGTATTGTAACTACCCCCACCCATATTATGTATTGCCAACATTATAAGCTGCTGACAGGTGCCCAAACACCTGTGTCTGTAAACACAGATAAAATGTTTAAAATGGACAAACTCTGTCCATGTGCTTTGTCTGACATTTGAACATGGTCAGGTCAGTTCCGTTCATCAGGCGGACAAGCCTAAACCCAGATCACCACATGAACACCCTGACAATTAAAGACTTGTATGTGTCAGGACTATAAGCCTTGGGGTTCTGAATATCCCTGCAGTGATGAAATATGCAGCTTGGGTCCAGAGCAGTAGGGAATAGGGAATGTGTAATATGTAGTACCGCATTTTTCCCAGCAGGAGAATGGATGCCTGTGTCGTAAGTGAAGCGGTGAGGCATATGTTAATGTAGCTATGTACTATGGGTATGCATATAAATGAGTCAGAACACCAAACGTATAGTGGTTACAGCATCCGGCCAACATGAATGCAGTCCCGGTTCAACTACGACTACAGCACATATAATGTTAAAGTGTAATGAATGCATCTGTGCTGTACAGACATTTAAATATATAAAGGTGAACGTGTGTTTCGCATATGTCCGTTAACCGGATTACAGATATTTTACTGGTACTGTCACACGTAATAAAGCCCACGTAAGCACAAAGACTTAGTAAACATATGTAACCCACAATAAGGATATGCATGTGCGCCTGCACGTAACCCACAATAAGGAAATGCAAGTGCGCCTGTGCATGTGTAATCTGCTCACAGCATAGCAAATGAATGCTGGTTTCTACGTAATGTCTATATATGGATATATACATTTGTGTATAGATATATATATCCACAGACTTAAACTAAATAAATATGTGAAATAAAGAATGTACAGACATATATATATATATATATATATATATATATATATATATATATAAATGGGTCTACTTTCATACACCGAACGTACGAATCACCGACACACACATCCCCGACCCCAAGCAACCGACAACACACCACACCGACACCGCAACATACCGAACAACAAAACACCGACACAAAATACGCCAAATACACAAGCACACAACAACACATCCACTAACCTAAACCTAAACCCTAACCCTAACGTCCGACACTATCGCACACTTCACCTACCTGCACCCTAACCCTAACTCACTTACCCACCCCTAACCCAAGCACCGACACCATCGCACACTTCACCTACCTGCACCTAACCCTAACTCACTTACCCACCCTAACCCAAGCACCGACACCATCGCACACTTCACCTACCTGCACCCTAACCCTAACTCACTTACCCACCCCTAACCCAAGCACCGACACCATCGCACACTTCACCTACCTGCACCCTAACTCACTTAACCCGTCCCAAAACTACAGTCCCTCACTATCACACACTTACCTAACCCGAACCCTACCTCCGACACAAACACACACTCACCTGTCCCACAGCCTAACCCGACATCCCACAATTTCGCACACTTACCTGACCGCTCCTA
Source organism: Protopterus annectens (assembly GCF_019279795.1). Classification (NCBI taxonomy): domain Eukaryota; kingdom Metazoa; phylum Chordata; order Ceratodontiformes; family Protopteridae; genus Protopterus; species Protopterus annectens. The sequence continues at coordinate 778,036,307 of NC_056734.1, forward strand.
ACTCCGTCACTGTCACACACTCATCATGTAACGATCGCACATTTCCCTTGTCGGTCTTTCCGCTGTCGGCGAATCTCCCTGTCGGTGAACCTACCTGTCGGTCGTTTGGTCTCCTCTTCCCGCGTGTCGGCGAATCGTCGGTTCGGTCTCCCGAAGTAGACCCATATAAATATATATATACATATATATATATACATATATATATATATATATATATATATATATATGTATATATATATATATATATATATATATATATATATATATATATATACACTCAAACACATACAACATCAATTGATATATACCTAACAAACATATAAACAAATGTCCTCGTAGATATAACACATGTACATAAATAGGTTACACCATAGCTAGTATGGATACACATAACAGACATGCAATTAAGGTAAATACACTGCTGCTCTCAAAACTACTGCCCGGAAAGTGTCAGTGTGCCAGATCTGTAAGTCCTACTCTTTAAACATGGATATAGGTGTCCTTTGCAGGACTCCAAAAATAGTGAATCTATAAACGCACTGTCCTGTAATGATTGCTGCAAAGAAGTGTCATCCGCAACTACAATATAGCTGTACATGCAACAGTAGCTTGTGCAAGTGTAATAACACATGGGTTGACAGAATGTAAGAAATATGTACCGACATGCAGAGAGTGGATAGTGCTTAGAAGTGTCATCATACTTTATTATCGCTCACATTAAATATGTGTTAAGACTACTGTGGAGGAGTGTCAGGTCTGGGAATCATGGGTATGCAATAATGGGCCTAGGTGCCTAGGTGTTGGTTGGCACAGATTTATGAGGTCCGCCCCATGGGAGTGATTAATATACCTATGTGGGTATAGCAGACGCCTCTAACTTCCTAAAATGAAGAACCCATCTACTGGATATCGTGTAAACTATTGGGGGAAGACATAGGGAGTTATATCAGTGTCGTGTAAGCGATTATCATGGATGTACATGCGTACGAATAAGGTGGTAACCATACCTCTCAATCAGAATAAGACATCTGGACAAAGGCATTTTAAAATAAGTACAAATAGGGAATATCTCAAATATTCCTCTTACAAAGTCAGAACATTGATAGAATAATGGATCAGTCAATAGTATGAATGTTTTGAGGGTTATTAATTGTAATCAACAAATGTCTGTCATTATTGCCTAACCCCACAGTCCCAAATGACTTCCCACTAAATTACCAGAAAGGCACAATATTAATAAAAAAGGAACAAAATCAGACGTCTAAGTTCGGGACATTTACCCAAAATGTGTACAATTGAGAGGTATGAAGGTAACCCTGACCTAAATAAATGTACAGAACTAGTGCGATTAGGTGGACAGGTGTGAAGAAAGACGTGATGACAAATGACAAAACATGTATAAGTCAAAAGCATGTACCTCGACAAATCTGGATGAATACTAATGCCCTGTGATAGTCAATGTGGAAGGTTAATAGAAACAATATAAATGTGTCCCTCAGGGTGCTATGCAGTGTCCCCGATACAGTGTTCAGTCTCCCACACATGCATGTGAGTTCTGCCACTGACGGAAAGTGAAAATACCGGCAAACACATAAGGTAGATGATAGCAGAATATGTTTTGATCAGCACCTGTTGGCTTTTGTGAGGAACACAACACTCTGGGCGGGTGTGTCCTACAAAAGGAATGTAATGGCATCTGGCCTGTGATTTCTCCATATATTGTGTGTAGTGGTGTAATAAAATGACATATCTTGTATCAGAAACAGATACATGTTATAGGAAACAGTATCATCGACTATACCACTACAAGACAAATCTGAAGGTATGAAAAGTGCTGAAGTAGTCAGTTTAGTACTGACCGCAGGTATGTGTGGACTTGTCAAATGTCACAGCTGTACATATAGTTCCTCTAGGGCTGTCACCTCTACAAATGATGAAAGTGGGAGGTGCTCTGTAGAAATGACAGACGTAGCAGGTCAAAACATACCTACAGCCATGCTTACTCCACAAATAGACATATTAGCACACATCAAAGCTTAGGCCAGGATTCACAAAGCTTTGGTCGGTGTACGAGTAGAGTAAGAGTAGAGCAAGGCAAGATGTCCGCCGAGCTATTCAGCAATATCCTGTAGGGGCGTGTAACACAGCCCCTCAAATGAACGTTGCAAGGACAATGTTAGGATATGCAAATTACCCCATTTGTAGGTGAAAGCTATGCAAATGATGTAAAATATGCGATACATGAAACAGTAAGCTGTCCGTGCAAGAGTAGAGGTATGTGCAGAAATGTACACGGATGTTAACCGAGTAACGTTCTGCAAGTAGCTAAACGGAGCAATGTCATCTGCAAATAAAGGATGGTTTAGTTGAAGAAGCATGCCAATGGCCAAATATAAGGCCAGTGGCATGTATTCCCATTGGAAATGAATAAAACTCTAGTTCTCTTCCCCCGATCTCCGGTGTTTAAGCGTAGCGCAGTGGCGCGAGTACGCGCTGTGCATACAAAACAAGACAAATATGTAAAATATACATACAAATTGTAATGTCAGTTAAAAGTTATTGCGTCATGCAGGTGAATGGCAAGCTGAAGACAACATTGCTACTGAGTAGTGGTTGCTATGTGTGGAAGCGCACACTCAGAGATGTAACCAAGCATTAGTAGGCAATCCTATGCAATTGAGGCTGAGGATAGTGAAGCACAATTTGTCATGCCATATGGGCCATGCCTCTACAGTGTAAGAGTAGGTTAAGGGGACTATCAGCGTAGAAGATAGGTGACATCATGAGTGTGTATGTATAAAACACTGTAATCTTATTGGAGCAGTGTGTCACATGTCTGCTGTCAGTGACTCATCAGTGGAAGAGGCGTGTTATGATTTATCCTAGGTAAAGTCAGTAAACTGACGGTGTACGCCATGGATATCACTGAAGTTCCTTGCAAATCTGGTGAAGTGTGTTTGCGCCCGTGCAAGCCTGTAAGCCCGAGTAAGCATGTGTGCATGTGTGTCAGCCTGTGTCGAGTTGAAGAATGAGTAAGCTACTGTAAGATTGCTGAAGCCCGTGTAATGTTGTGTAAGCCAGTGTAAGTGTGTGCATGTATAAGCCTGTGTGCGCACGTGGAAGCGGATATGCACTTCACTGTGCTCCTATCGTGGCGCGCTCACTGTGGACACAAACAGTGAAAAGGAAGGTAAACAAATAGCAGTAAGTTAACCAAGGAGAACTACCACAGCTAGCAGGTGAAAACAATCAGACTGAGTATATTACACAGCCAGTACAGTAGGCCAGCACAGCACAGCACGTACAACTCTACAAACAGTAGTCCACCATGTTTTTTTCAGACACACTGCAACACTGTAGTATACTAAGAGAAGTTCAAACTGTAAAAGCTTAACTGAGACAACATAATGTTAGGGGCTGCCATTGCTATTATACGTCAACATATGCAACATGTGGAGGTTTGTGCCAATGTGAATGCTGCTCAGCATCACACAGTGAGTAGACGGAGAAGAGTGTGCAGGCACAGGGTAACCTACCAGGGGCTACATGAGCTGGAGATAGTAGAGCGCTACAGAGTGGACAGAGACCTCCTGCAGAAGATTGTGGATCTGTGCAGGCCATGTCTCACACACAGAAGCAACAGAGGGAAACCTATCCCAGTGGAAACCAAGGTATGTGTTGCCCTAAGGATACCAGCAACAGGTACCTTCCAGAGATCAACTGGTGATATGATGTGGATTTTACAAACATCAGCATCCAGGGTACTGCACCAGTTCATGAAATCCATGTCAGCACATGTCAGTGATGATGTATATATCCCCAATTCCTGTAAGGTATTGGGCAGCAATATGTGTCGTTTCCACACAATAGTGGTATACCCTAAGTACTGTGTGCAATACACTGCACGCACATATGCATCAAAGCACCAGCCAGTGAGTGTGGTAGGGCCTACATCATCCACAAGGGCTTCCCCTCCATGAAGTGGCGGTTTGTGTGTGATGGCCAGCCCATAATAATGAATGTGTGTGCTGGATGCCCTGGAAGCTGCAATGCTTCCGATATGTGGCATCTGACGCAGCTGTACAAAACATTTGGCAATGGGGACAACCCTCATGGTCACCTAGTGGGGATGCGGATGTGCAGTTCAACTGTGGCTGATGACACACATCAGAAATGCACACACACATGAACAGGAATGCCA
>NC_056734.1:778087250-778102250 GCF_019279795.1 Protopterus annectens
CCATTTTAACAAACAATACCAGTGGCCACAACTGCAAAGACTGACCTCAACCATACAACCACATCAAGTCCAAGCCTCTACAACCCAGGCAAACTTCCAAACAAAGTACCTCCAATAACACAACTGTATGCACACATACTGCCTTCTAGTAGCTTTCTCTTAAAGAAGGCTGTAAGCACATCACCGAACCTCCTGCTGCAGTTACCCGCTCATTCTCCCTGAGACATTACTCTGATTTAGATCCCTGTCTATTTTGTAACTGTGTACCTTGCATCAGCTGGAATAGGGCTAATCTGTCTCTACAGGTTACACTGGTTTGAGAGTGTGTGCGTGTGTGCATGTGTGTGCATGTGTGTGTGTGTGTGTGTGTGTGTGTGTGTGTGTGTGTGTGTGTGTGTGTGTGTGTGTGTGTGTGTAAATGTGTGTGTGTGTAAGTAAGAGAAGGGAGGGGGTTATACTTCGCAATTATCCAGATTTTTGCCTCATATTTTCAGTTTGTTTCTCATAAAGTTGTGTTTTTCAAGCAAATCGTTGAGGACTGAAGTCAGAAATTAATGGCAGACATGTGAGTTTTTGACTTGATAGCCTCAGAAAATGCATATTAATCCAAACCTTGTTTTTATATACACTTTCTAAGGAGGTAGGGGGATGGGGTCTATATCATATGAGCGAATCACACAAATTGCAAACGCTCATAACCTCAAAGTGCTTTTTCTGACATCTCGGTACAGTGAAGAATGGGATATTATAGCAATAACCCACACCTGGGTGTGGGTAATGCGGGATTTACCCACGGTTGGCATGGTTTGGTCTTGAGGGCGAAGCCCGAGGGACAAAACAAAGACAACCGTGGGTAAATCCCGCATTACCCACACCCAGGCATGGGTTATTGCTATTATACTATGACATTATTTAAGAAAAGAAACAATTACTTTTCTTAAATAATGGCATTGTATAATGCCTCTTTGCTGCCCTTCCACAGCTGTCTGGCATGCGCGGCAGTTCTGATGTACTGTGCATGCCTACGCAGTACATCAGAGCTGTGGCAAAAAGCAACGGAGAAAGCAAGTTCTCCGTTGCTTTTTTACTGTTTCGCTATGTTAAATGGGTTTAACATAGTGAGACAGCTTTAAAATAAGCAACGGAGTTGTCAGTTGCTTATTTTAAAGCTGTCTCGCTATGTTAAACCCATTTAACATAGCGAAACAGTAAAAAGCAACGGAGATCTTGCTTTCTCCATGGCTTTTTTTTTTAAACCTGTCTTGCTATGTTAAATGGGTTTAACATAGTGAGACAGCTTTAAAATAAGCAACGGAGATCTTAATAGTAAACCATTTCCACAGACTGTCCATATTTTTGCCTTATATTTTTGGTCTGTTCCTCAGAAAAATTATGTTTTTTTTTTTAAACTCACTGGGATAAACTAAGGATTAAAGTTACTAAATAATGACATGTATTTGAGTTTCATACTTAATATCCTTTAGAAAATGCTTTTTAACATAAATCCTGTTATTGTAGCAACTTTGTAAATGTGTTTCTAGTTTCGGGCCTTTCTCCCCAACATTATAACAGGCTATGTCCAGATTTCTTCTGCTAAGAGATTGAAAGGTATGGTGTGTGTGTGTGTGTGTGTGTGTGTGTGTGTGTGTGTGTGTGTGTGTGTGTGTGTGTGTGTGTGTGTGTGTGTGTGTGCGTGTGTGTGTGTGTGCGTGTGTGAGTGAGAGAGAGTGAAATGCCCTAGTTAGAGTTAGCAGGTGGAATTTATTCTCCAAGTGCATTTTCAAGGAATTGTGAGCTTCAAGGGAAAAGAAGTTTACTGCTGCTCATGCTAAGTCTGTTTAAAATGTGCATGTGTTTTGTTTAGCAAATGGTATTACTAGTGTGGTATAGAATTTTAAAGCAGTGTTAGTAGCACAGCAGGTAGCATATAGCTCAGCACTCTCCAGACATACTCATAATTATAGAAACTTGATGTTAAGTCACATATCGAACATGAGGAAATACTTCCACTTGTCAGTAACATACTAAGAACAGATAAGTTACATAAAAAACAAGAGGTGTAGCCATTATATATAAAATATACTCCAGCTTACTCTCTCCTCTCTCATTTTCCAATATTTAATAATAAAGAAATTATTACTTCTCTGCTTAGGTTAAACACCAAAAAATCCCTATCCATTACAGACATCTACATTTCCTGAAAATAACATCAGTACCACTGAAGATTTTCTATAATGAGTCATTTCAAATATCTCACAAGAAAAGATAATGTCAGGTAATTTCAAAATCAGTTTGCTTTCTATCAAGAGCAACTCCCATACAAATGCCAATAAACCTCCATGCCTTTAGTCAGCTAACCACCTCTCCCACGCACTTTATACAAAAGACAAACAAAGGCTCCATAGTTAAATGGGCACTTACTTCCTCTCCTAATAATATATTTTCCCATGGCTGCCTCACATTAAGTGACCAGTTCCTTATGGTTGTCATCAAAGCTCGTCACTCTATTCCCAAACCTTACCACTTTAATGAAGAACATACACTCTCGCTCTTTCAGAAAGATGCGTTTATCTACAACCTAAAGCTCTGCAAATGGCATCATCTATAGGGTCTTTCCCAGATTATGCTGTTGCAGATTTCACAAAAATCTTCTTGAATGTCATAAACAGCCTAGCCTTCCTCAAGATGTAACAAGTAAAGGTTACACCAAATCAATGGCTGACAAAATCTACAAAACTGCTAATGAAACATGGAGACATGGAACCTGCAAACCTTTGATCACAATCAAAACTCAGATCAATCTATAATTATTTTACCAACTCAGAAATCAAAGTCTAACATAAAAATTGATAAAACCTCAAAAACCCTAAAGCATTCCGATCCACCATAAGTAAAATCCTTAAATCAGGGTATGCCACACAACCAGAACACATAGTCTCCAAAAAGCAAGCAACATTGCCTCTCTCTTGAATACCCTCTTTATAAATTCCATTACATCACTAATTAAAAAGCAAGCACCTTCCATTTGCTAGTCCAATAACAGCAACACTCCTAACTTAAACTCTTTCTTAATACAACTAGTCTTCAACTTCCCTATTAAAAAACTTCTATCAAAACTAAAACCCACTAACCTCACACCAGACAATCATACCACTGAATATCTAAAAATAATAGCCATGGCTATAGTCTATCCAGTGTCCATGCTCATGAACTGCTCTATCTCAGAATCCCATGTGTCATTATTATGCAAAAATCTATATCATACCTCTACATGTAAGAGAAAATGAATAGAACTTTGTCATTTTTGCCATATTGCCATTCTGTCCCCCTATCAAAAATCCTTGAAAAATGCATTCATAGGTTCATAGGTTCATAGGTAGGTACTAGGCTATTGGCCCTAGGGCCTATATAAGCCTAGCCAAAGGTACCCTGGCTTTTGCCACCCAAGAAAATTATCTTCCTGTTCCACTGTCAAGCAGAGCCACAGAAGTGATCCCCGGGGTGAATTTCTTATCTCCCATCCAATCATCAATATTTTTATTGAACAGTGCTAATGAGGAGCTTTGTTTGATATAGATAGGTAGTTTGTTCCAGAGTATGGGAAGTCTCTGGGACAGGAATCTATCCCTCCAGCATGTTCTGTTTATTGTGGTGATGAGGTTTAGGTCCCTAGAGCATGTAGCTCGTAGGGATTGGGATTTCTTTAAGTGGAGCATGTCTAAAAGCTCTGGGTTTGACATAGCTTTGAGCTTTGTGTGTTAGGCAGAGATTGCCTCTGAGTAGGCGATATGCAATGGAGTAAAGCTGCAGTATTTTGAGACGGTCTGCATAGGGCATCTCTTTGAGCCCAGTAATCCTCTTTGTGAGGTATTTCTGCGGCCTTTCCAGTTGTTGTAGATGTCTTGTGAGTTACATACCAAAAGGAGCATTGTACTCTATAATGGGTCTAATGAGTGATGAGTAGAGGGGAACAATGACCTCTTTTTTCCTGGATGAGAAACCTTTTGTGATGAGGTGTGCCACATAGAAGGATTTCCTGACTACTGTGGCGATGTGATTATCAAAGGAGAGACTACTGTTCACCTGTGTCCCAAGGACTCTTATCACACTTTTGGTGTTAAGTAGACTACCACCTATGTGGTAGTTCATGGGTACTGAGTTTTTACCAAAAGGAATGACAATGCACTTTTTGGCATTGAGCTTGAGGCCATGGCTTTGACACCAGGCATCTGTCTCAGGAAGACCCTTTTGTAAGATGTCCACATCTTTTGGAGTTTTGATTATGGCTCCTAGTTTGCAGTCATCTGCGAACTTCGTTAGCCAAAAACCTTCTGTGTTGGCCTGTACTTCAGAGACGTAGATACCAAACAGGAGAGAACCCAGGACTGAACCCTGTGGTACTCCACTTGTCACTGATCTGAAGCTGGATTTGGAGTCTGCTACTTTCACAGTGTGGGCTCTGTCAGTAAGCCAGTTGGCAACCCATCTTGTGACATAGGGATTTATACCTAGTTTAGTGAGTTTATCTATAATTCCAGAGTGTGGGATGGTGTCAAAAGCCTTGGCGAGATCTAGATAGGCTGTGTGAAACACATTACCCTCATCTACAGCTTTGATGACTGCTTCAAAGAAGTTTATCAAGTTTAAGAGACATGATCTGCCTTTTACAAACCTGAACTGGGTGGGATCCTGAGTTTGGAGATTACCAATGTCATTGTTTATAAGTTCCATGATGATACGCTCCATAGCATTGCAGACCAGGCTCATTAGGCTAACTGGGCGGTAGTTTCCGGGGTCTGTGGTGGCTCCACCTTTGTGGAGTGGGATAACTGTCGCTGTGCGCCATTCAGTGGGCACATAGCCTGAGGTGAGGCTATGATTGAACATGGTACTTAGGTGGGGTGCCAGTTCGTTCTGTAGTTCATGTAGAACACAGCCTGGGATGTCGTCAGGTCCCATGGATGCTGTGTTCTTGGCTTTGGATAGTGTGTTTTTTACCTGTGCAGCCGTGATTACAGGAACTTTGCATTCTTCTGGTTCACGGTATTGTTTATAATTTATCTAGCTATGTCCTGAATGAAGAAGAATTGATGATTTTGAACAGAGGGTTAATGTTTATACCCAGTAACAACAGTGTTTTTAATGAGGTTATGATGGATGTTATGTTATTTTGTCGTAATCTAACCTTAAGGATGTTGTATGGTTCACAGAATGATTACAGTTTAACCCTAAAGAAACCTAGTGTTTATGTCCCCCCACTCACACCCACTATGAACTTGTTTCTTAGAAATTGTGAGAATGATCTTATAGAGTACTTTAAGCAAGGCAGCTTCAGTAAATTTTATAATTTGACACAGAAGCAGAAGGAAAGTTTGGATGATCTAAGCAAAAATAGGGAAATTATAATAAAGCCAGCAGACAAGGGAGGGGCGGTGGTCGTCCTTGATGCAAATTGGTACAACTGTAGGCTGAAGCAACTTTTAGCAGATGAAAAAACATACATATGCATCAATCCCTTGGGAGTGAAAAGAGTGGTTGATAGAGTTCATACAGCTCTGAAAGCCCTACATTTTGACATGAAAATTAATGATGAGGTGTTTGACTTCTTATGGATAGAAAATGCTATAATTCCTATCTTTAAAGCCCTCCCAAAGATACATAAATCCCTGGAGAACTCACCCCTTAGACCGATAGTTTCGGGGAGGGGGTGGGTGACTGAGAACATTTCGATATGGGCGGAACATCATCTTAGACCCTATGTAGATAGTGTGGACAACATATTGAAGGACATGGGAGACTTTTTGAGAAAACTAGGTAATGTTGAGAAAGGCACATACAACAATACTAAACTGTTGATGGTCACATTAGATGTTAACAATTTATTTACAGTAATAGATAATAGTTATGGCATAGAGAATGTAGGCACCTTAATGTTGGATTCAGGGGCTACAGGTGACAAGATTAGTTTAGTGAAAACCCTGTTAGGTTTAGTTTTGGAGAATGATGTTTTTATAGGGGGTGATTCTATGTATAGACAGGCACAGGGGGTGGCGATGGGCACCCCCTGTGCCAATACGTATGCTAACCTTGTACTATCACAATGGGAGAAAGTATTTGTATTGCATAATGAAACTTGGCGAAGTTATTTGAAAATGTATGTACGTTTCGTGGATGACGTTTTTATCTTATGGGATGGGAGTTTAGACACATTGCAACAATTTGTAGACCATCTACATTCCACGACTACATTCTTTAGATTTACTATGAAAGCCTCTACAGAATGTATTGACTTTTTGGATGTGAATATAATACAAGGAGGGGAAGGCTTTAAATCCAAGTTATTTAAAAAGGAATGTTGGAAAATTAGTTTACTCCCATATGACAGCATGCATCCACGATATACGTACTCTAACATAGTGCAAGGACAGGTCAGTAGGATCTCCAGGATCTGTTTAGATGATGAAGATTTTGAGAAAGAGTTAGTGACACTTAAAGATTGCCTGCAAGATAGGGGGTATCAGAGCGAGAAGGTTAATAAAGTTATTAGTGACAGTAAGGGTCATAGGGGTAATAAATATCGACCTTGGTTAAAACGTATGGGTATAGTTGAAAGTGAAGTAAGGGGTAGGACTACAACATTTAAGGCACCACAGGTGTCCTTCACATATAGTAGTAATATAGGGGACATATGTCACATTGTCCGAAAAAACTGGAATATCTTGACCAGTGATATGAATTTGCATAATGTAGTAGGACAAGGACCCTGTTTCAGATATAGACGGAATAAAAACCTTAAAGATATACTATGTGGAGAAAAATCCATTAACAATGGACTAGTCTCCCTAATTTCGGCAGGGACAGTACCCTGCAGGAGATGTAAAGCTTGTGGCCATATTAACAACAAGAATTCAGTATTCACTCACCCTGTAACTGGTAGGCAGTTTATTTTAAAAGGTAAGGCAACGTGCAACACCACTGATTTGGTTTACCTGGCAGAATGTGAACACTGCCCCTGTTTTTATGTGGGAAAGACGAATCAAATGTTCAAAACTAGGATCTTTCAACATATGTCAAGCATTAGGAATAAAGATCCACATAATGCACTTAGTAGGCATATAGAAGAATTTCCCACACATAGTTTTTTGTTTAGGGCTGTTGTCAACATTAGGCTTACCAATAGGGGGGGTGATTTGAAGCATAAAACTGAATTATCAGAATCAAAGTGGATTGTTGAATTAATGGCTACAAGAGCACCTGACCTGAATGAAGCAGTACCAATAAGACCCACACTTCAGAATAGGCGGGTCTTTTATTGAATTTTACTTGAATTTTATTGGGTGAGTCGTTTTTTAAATGGAGTATTGTTTGCATGTGTAATTTTGTCTGAGGAAGGGAGTAGTCCCGAAAGCGCTTACCATTTTTATTGACTCTGTTTGTAATGAATAAACGTTTTAATAAGGAGTAGCAGTGTCCAGCGACGTTCTTTGTTTCATTGTTTATAAGTTCCATGATGATACGCTCCATAGCATTGCAGACCAGGCTCATTAGGCTAACTGGGCAGTAGTTTCCGGGGTCTGTGGTGGCTCACCCTTTGTGGAGTGGGATAACTGTCGCTGTGCGCCATTCAGTGGGTACATAGCCTGAGGTGAGGCTATGATTGAACATGGTACTTAGGTGGGGTGCCAGTTCGTTCTGTAGTTCATGTAGAACACAGCCTGGGATGTCGTCAGGTCCCATGGATGCTGTGTTCTTGGCTTTGGATAGTGTGTTTTTTACCTGTGCAGCCATGATTACAGGAACTTTGCATTCTTCTGGTATAGAGATGGGCCCTTTAGGGGATAACAGAGGGGTAAAGTTAGCACTGAACCTATCTGCCAGGATGTTGGCAATATCCATTGGTTCTGTATATTTAGTGCCATTGTGCTGTAACTCAGAGCAGATCTGAGTGTTGCCATTGAGATTCTTGACATAACTATAGAATGCTTTTGTGGTTGTCTTTAGAGTCAGTGGCGATTTTGTTTTCATAACTAGCTTTGGATGATTTTATGAGGGATCTCAGCTTCTTACTGAAGCTGACCAGGGAGTTTCTCTAATCATGGGATTTTACTCTTTTTTGCAACAGTTTCTTTCTTCTGTTGTAGAGTTTGTTTATGGCAGGGGACCACCAGATTGGCTTCCTTTTTTTGGAGGATAGCATCTTGGTTCTGTTAGGGATTGCACGATCCATGCACTCATGAAAGCACTTATAAAGTGCATTTGTGTAGGATTCAGCAGTCATACCTCTATTGTCCATCAGCATGGGTGTCGTGAAGTTTGCCACTTCTGTCTTAAGAAGTGTGAAGTTGGCTTTGGAGAAATTTTTTACTGTGATTTCCCTAATGGGGGGGTGGGGGAGGGATGTGGATGTCTAGGGTGATTAGCTTATGGTCAGATCTGACCAATGAGGAACTGACCTCTGGTGTGGAGCACCGGTTGCCCATGTTGGTAATAACCAGGTCTAGGATATTGCTGCCCCTGGTGGGGGTGTGGATAAGTTGATCCATGGCATTGGAATTTATGAATTCCAGAAAACGTTGAGCACAAGAGTTGGTACACGAGTAATTTTCCCAGTTAATGGTAGGGTAGTTGAAATCACCCATTATTAGGGTGTTAGGTTGTACCCTAATATTTTCCAGTGTATTAAGAAATGAGGAGTGAGAATCTTGGGGCATGGTGGGGAATCTGTAGCAAGCTACAATTTGGATTGCGGTCTTGCCCAGAGTTAGTTGCACTTGGATAATCTCGGATGCATTATGCTGAGCAACTAGCCTGGAGGTGTGGATATCCTTAATGAATATGGACACGCCTCCGCCTTTAGTGTTTCGATCCAGGTTAGGTGGCCGAAAGGTGTGGTATGACTTATAGCCTGGTAATGCAAAGGTACTCTCTGGAGCCTTGAACCAGGTCTCTGTCACTGCACAGATGTCGATGTTCTCCATTTTAAGGAGTGCCTTGAGAGAGTGCATTTTGAGGTTTAGACTTCTAGCATTGAGTAGCAATACCCTCAGATTCTTCTTGCCTGTACCTGTTAGGGTGGTGAATTTGTCATTTGAACCTTGCCTAAAAAAGGCACTATAGGGGTGGCTAGAGCCTTAGCTAGTATCCAGAATGCCAGGGGCGACAGGTGCAGGCCATCTCTGGCAAAGCATCGTGGCTTGTCGATCATGTCATCCCAGGCAGACAGATACTGGATCCCCTTAGAATGACACCAGAAGCTTAACCAATTGTTGAAGGCAATCATTTTGTCCTTTTACTGTGGTATCATTCTGGGTGATGGCAGGATGCTACTCAGGGCTAGGGTCATACCTGCCTGGGCTACAAGATCGGACAGCTCCTCCATGTGCCTTTTCATGTATTCCAAGGAGGTACGTCTCAGGTCATTCACACCAACATGGACAATGACAGAGTCATATTTGTACTTGTTGTGGAGTGACCTGAGTGCATGTGTTATGTGGCGGATCCTGGCACCCAACAGGCAGCTGACAGTAACTTTCTCCTTGTGTAGCCTGGTAAGTGGAACATCAGCATGCCTGACTATAGAGTCACCTATGACTAGAGTGTTGGGTACGTTGTTATGCCTTATGGGCTGTGGTTGAGTGGCACACTGAGTTTGTGGGCTATGTGTCATTTGGGGTGTGTTGGGGGGTGGAGGTTGCTTGTGTTTCTGCTTTGGAGGCCCCTGTTGCTTGGGCAGGTTTTTACTGAGAGCCTCCACTAATGTAGGTGTGTGTTTTGTGTTTCTATGTGTGTGTTTTGGTGGTGTAGGTTTTGAGGGACTATGTGCTGAGTGTGGTGTGGTGCAAGTGTTTACCTTCTCCTCTTGACTGTCTAGTCCAGTCTTGGGTGAAGAGAGCTTTGCTTCCAGTTTGGCTATATAAGTGCATCTCTCACAGGTTGTAGTGTTGGGTGGTAGGAGGAGAGGGTTGTCTGTGTACATGAGGCAATTACTGCATTGCCCCAAGATGCCCAGATTCATCAGATAGACAGGAGAAAACACCAGGGGCTGACCCTTAGACATGCCTGGATAGGTGCTTATTTGTTAAGTACTAGAAACTGTTTTCCTCTAGACAGTGAGGAAAGTTGAGTGTTGTAGTAATTTCTAGCTTATTTAGTGCTTACAATAAGTTCTGAACAAGTGCTGAAACAAAAAACTGTCTAGTTCTAAGAAACAAAATTAAGCTAGAAGGCTTCCTTTCAACACAGAAAGGCTTGGGCCCTAGAAGCCTACAAATAGTCTTGGACACAGCAAATCTATATCCAGGCTAAAGTACCCACAGGAAAGGCAGGAAACAAGCTTAGAAAAATTTTTTTTTTAATGGAAAGAGAGAAAGGAGTAGGAGAAACTAAGCTAATTGGCCTTCTCAAATGTTCTCCCTGTACTGGGTAGGATGAGGTAATGACACTAGACTGGGAGGAGGGTCCCAGATCAAATGTACACTAGGGGCGGGCAACTGCAAAGCCAACAAATATAAAAACACTATACCAACAGGGAGGGAGGGTGAGAAGCAAACTGCAGAAATGTTTCTCACAGCTGAAAAGCAGCAGTGAGCCTTTAAATGAAAGTTTTAAACAGCTAAAGGAGCCTCTAGAAAAAAAAAGAGTTTAACTGCAACAAGTTATCAGAAACAAACAACCCAACAGATGCTTAATAAAAGTGGACAATTTCCAGTTAATACCTCACACACAGTTAAACTAGCTAGAAAAATACACAATACACAAAGTGCTATAAATAACAAAAAAAAAAATAAAATAACATTCGGTCCTAATGCATGCTTCACCTCACCCAAAATAAGCTCCTCTTCCTCTCCCGACATGACTTCTGTCCCCATCACAGTACAACTGCCTTCCTTGACTTTACTAATGCTATTAATGCCCATAGAAATGAAGGTAATATAGTTTTTGAGCTCTCTAAAGCTTTTAATACAGTCTCCCACCCCATCCTACTTCATAGACTCCAAAACATGGCCTTGGTGAATTCTCCATCACTTAGTTCCACAGCTATTTTGCAAACAAATCTCAAGCCATAACATGCCACAGAGAATTATTTTATTTTTCTCCCAGCTTTCACAGGTGTCCCTCAAGGCTCCATCCTCAGACCTATACTCGTCGACATATTTATTAATCATCTCTCATAGACCTCTAAATTGGGTCTATATAACTTCATCAAACCATCACTTTAATGAACACCATTTAATCGAAAATGCCATTCATCGAATTCCCCTCATGTGGGTGGCTGTGCCCCCCACACCCCCAACTAAGTATATATACCAACTCTGAGATGGCACGACAGTGAGGAAATAGCAAATTTCCGATCCTCACTTTACTGCAGTTTCAGTATGAACGGTTCAACAAATGGCATGTTTGATGTAATTGCACTGAAAATGCCTTTCAATGAACTGATTTTTCAATGAGCTGATAGGGACCCCTTTAAATCAGCCACAATAGTTCAGTGCGTGGATGATTTTACCCTTTTATACAGCACCCAAAATCTTGCTACCTTTCAGAAACTTACTCAAGAATTTTTCCCATCCATTAAATCACGGTTAACAGAATCTCAGCTTTTTCTCAACCACCCAAAAAAAGTAAACTTATATTCACCCCAAAACACCTCTTAGCACATAAACTCTCCTTTGACATCATCTCATAAAGCAACACCAAAACTGAAATTGCCACATATGCTTAAGTGCTTGGTATCTACACTGACAAAACCATAACACTTTAACATCCAACATACTGAAAATAAAACTCACCAAAGGTTGTGCTCTCTGAACAGAAGAATTGAATTGATTTGAATTACCCCCTACCTATCCTACTCCCATTTAGCTAAATCTCCCATCTTGTTCAGCCCTTATCCAGCAGTACAAAACCAAACCAAATACACCCCTATGATCTACAGAAAAGCTGCTCCTTCTTGTTACTAATTTCTAAAATAGGTTCATAGGGTCATAGGTTGGTACTATGCTATTGGCCCTAGGGCCTATACAAGCCTAGCCATAACAATTCTCTGGCTATTTCTTCCCACAATATTTACTTCCCTGGACCCCTGTCTAGCAGGGCGACTGACGTGATCCCCGGGGTGAATTTCCTTTCTCCCATCCAATCATCAAGGTTCTTTTTGAAGAGGGCCAAAGAGGCACTCTGCTTCACGTGTATGGGCAGTCTATTCCAGAGTCGGGGGAGTCTCTGGGTCAGGAACCTACCCCTCCAGCATGTTCTGTTCATTGTGATGACAAGGTTTAGATCCCTGGAGCATGTGTCACTGAGGGATTGGGATTTCTTTAAGTGTAGCATGTCCAACAGCTCTGGGTTTGACATGGCCTTGTATGTTGAGCAGAGATCGCCTCTGAGTAGACGATATGTGACAGAGTATAGCTGGAGTTTTTTTAGATGGTCAGCAGAGGGCATCTGCTTTTGGCCTGTGATTTTTTAGTGAGGTATTTCTGCAGCCTTTTCAATTATTGCAGATGTCTTGAGAGGTACATACCAAACGGGCATTGTATTCTATAATGGGTCTAATGAGGGATGAGTACAGTGGAACAATAACCTCCTTTTTTCTGGATGAAAAGCCCTTAGAGATGAGGTTTGCCACATAGAAGGATTTCCTGACTGTTGTAGCGATATGGTTATCGAAGGTGAGATCCCTGTCCACCTGTGTCCCTAAGTCTCTTATCACACTTTCAGTGTTTAGTGTACTGCCACCTATGTGGTAATTCACGGGTATATGTTTTTGCCCAAAGGGGATAATTATACATTTCTTGGCATTGAGCTTGAGCCGATGGCTCTGGCACCAAGCATCTGTTTCTGTAAGGCCCTTTTGTAGAATATCCACATCATTTGTGGATTCAATAATGGCTCCCAGTTTGCAGTCATCTGAGAACTTTGTTAGCCAGAGTCCCTTACTGTACTTCAGAGAAGTAGATGCCAAACAAAAGAGGTTCCAGGACTGAACCCTGAGGTACTCCACTTGTCACTTGTCTGGAGCTGGATTTGGAGTCGGCTACTTTTACAGTGTGGGTTCTGTCAGTAAGCCAGTTGGCAGCCCATCAAGCGATGTAGGGATTAATGCCCAGCTTAGTAAGTTTATCTATGATTCCAGAGTGGGGGATGGTGTTAAAGGTCTTGGCGAGGTCTAGATAGGCTGTGTGGACCACCTTACCCTCATCCACAGCTCTGGAGACTGATTCGAAGAAGTCAGTCAGGTTCAGGAGACAAGATCGACCCTTCACAAACCCAAACTTGGTAGGGTCCAGTGTTTGAAGTTTGCCAATGTGGGCACAAAGCCTGAAGTGAGGCTATGATTAAACATGACATTTAGGTGAGGTGCCAGTTCATTTTGTAGTTCATGTAGTACTCAGCCCAGGATGTCTTCTGGTCCCATGGATGCTGTTATTACTGGAATTTGGCAATCTTTCGGTATTGAGATGGGCCCTTTAGGGGGTGAGTGGTGGGTGAAGTTGGCACTGAATCGATCTAACAGGATATTGGCAATATCCTTGGGATCAGTATATTTAATGCCATTTTGTTGTAGCTCAGAGCAGATCTGAGCATTGCTATTTAAATTCTTGACATACCTATAGAATGCCTTGTGGTTGTCTTTGGAATCTTTGGCAATTTTATTTTCGTAACTAGCTTTGGGGGATTTTATGAGGTAACTCAGCTTATTACTGAGGCTGGTGAGGGAGTTTCTTGCATTCTGGGATTTTCCTCTTTTCTGCAACAGTTTCTTCCTTTTGTTGTAAAGTTTGTTTATGGCAGAGGCCCACCAGATTGGCTTCCTTTTTTTTGGAGGAGATAGTCTTGGTTCTGTTTGAGATGGCACAATTCATGCACTAGTGGATGTGCTCATACAGTGCCTTAGTGTAGGATTCAGCAGTCGAACTTTCAGTTCCCATCTGCATGGGTGTCATGAAATTTGTCACTTCTGACTTGAGTAGTATGAAGTTGGCTTTTGAGATGTTTTTTATGGAGGTTTCCTTACGGGGGGTGGGGGAGGGATGTGTATGTCAAGGGTGATTAGTTTATGGTCAGACCTGACCAACGTGGGGATGACTTTAGGTGTGGAGCATCGATTTTCCATGTTGGTAATGACCAGTTCTAGGATATTGGAGCCCCTGGTGTGACCAAGGATTAGTTGATCCAGGGCGTTGAAATTTATGAATTCCAAGAACCGTTGGGCAAAGGTGTTGGTACACGAGTAGTTTTCCCAGTTAATAGCAGGGTAGTTGAAATCACCCAGTATTAGGGAGACATCCTTTTCTCAAACCATGTCACCAAAACTTGGAATTCCATTCCTCTCTCTCTCTCTCTCTCTCTCTAAAACTGGAACAGCATTACAAACCTTTTTAAACTTCAACTAAAATCTCTTCTTCCCAATTTTTGAGTCTGTCCATTTACCTTATACACATTTCCGTCTGTTTCCTTTAGCCTTCATCATCTATCTCTTACTACTTTACCTACTTATATGCACTCACTTTCTTTTTATACAGCACTATCTATCAGTACTACCCCAACTCCCTATCTCTTTCCCCAGTTTCCACTCGCCCGCTCTCAGTATATTTCTTGCAGTACTCTTAAAACTCATTTACATCGTCCCCTATCACTATCCTTCCTAACCAGCTGATATAACTCTCCTTATAACTCTGTTTTGATCGACATTCAGAGTAACACTGATTATTTACTAAACAGAAAAATATGTTACTTTTTTGCAAAACGTAAATTATGAAATATGTTGCAATATCTATGTTTTAGACTTAAATAAGATGTTATCCATTACAGATGCTAAACCTATTTTGTCCTTAAATTGTACAATATCTCTTGTACAACACATCTTTGACACCATGCATGCTTGTATATCTGTATACAAACATATCAAATATACTTTTAAATAACAAATTTTTACTTGAAAATTTCTGTATATTTTTAAATGTCTGTATTATTTGGAAACTTTCTCTCTGTGCCTCC
>NC_056734.1:778107250-778194750 GCF_019279795.1 Protopterus annectens
GGTGGCTCCTGAGAGCCTCAAGTTGATACTATATACTAATGATTAGTATCTGTTCTGAAGAGAATGACAAATGGATCTGTGTTTCCAGAAGTATCAATTTAGGAAGATTAATCATATGTAGCTGAAATCCATGTACTAACAGCACCACAAGCAAAGCAAAATTCAAGAAACACATAGTCAGAGTGACCGATCTCTCTGTCTCCATGTTTTTCATTTTTCA
This sequence comes from Protopterus annectens, assembly GCF_019279795.1. Lineage (NCBI taxonomy): Eukaryota > Metazoa > Chordata > Ceratodontiformes > Protopteridae > Protopterus > Protopterus annectens. The sequence continues at coordinate 778,107,471 of NC_056734.1, forward strand.
TGTGTAGATGTGATGTTCAATTGAGAAATACATGCATCTGTATAACAGGTAACAGCTAAAGAAATGAACACTTGAGTCTGAAAGATATTATGCAGACCACTGATATAAGTATCCATGGCCACTCCTTCCATCGTTGACTCACAGTTATTTTGTGGGCATCAGAGATGACATGTTTCTACAGATAGTTATTGCTTAAGTATTTGCTGCTTACTTTTCACAGGCAAAACAATGTTTTATCATATATAGTGGAAGATATATTTCTTACTAAGCATGTCAATTAGTTAAACAGTTACAGAGGTAACTGTAGCATTTATGCTGACCTGTCACTCAGTAAGTAGACTGTTATGTAATGACAGTGATAGATACGTTGCATTAGAGAGGGAACATATTAACATTTGTTTCCGTTATTTGTTTTACCAAAAAAAACAAAACAGCACTGTCCTTAATAAATTCTACAGTTACAGGTTATACATATACATTATCACTCTTTCTTTGTGCGTGCACACACACACACACACACACACACACACACACGCACGCACGCACACACACACACGCACACACACATATAAAAAAAAAATATATATATATATATATATATATATATATATATATATATATATGTGTGTGTGTGTGTGTGTGTGTGTGTGTGTGTGTGTGTGTGTGTGTGTGTGTGTGTGTGTGTGTGTGTGTGTGTGTGTGTGTGCGTGTTTGTGTGTGTATATATACATATGGAAAGAGAGACAGATCCATACATTTACAGAAAGAGAAAAAGAGGTGTTTGTGATGTCCTTCTACCCAAATGTCAAGCCAGTATACAAAAGCTTCTAGTCACTGCAGGGTACATGGGATGTCTGACGTTGGCTAAGGGAATGTGGGCCATAAAAGTGATGTCTACACATACCAGATCTCAGAACTTCTCTGCTGTCAGTCGAACATCAGCTTTTCCTGCTGTACTGGCCATCAAATCATCCTTTCTAAGATAAGTACCCCATTGGGGAAGTTTTGCTCTTTTGAGTCACTGCCTACTTTGGCCCCAATGCCCACTAGGCCTTCCCTTAAATGAAAACAGAAAACAAAGCATGTTTCTTCTCCTGCAGAGAGCCAGCCAGATTGTCAGGCCTTTGCTCAGAGCCTTTTCAATGCTTTTATGGCGTCTGAGGCCTGCTACTCCATCATCGTCCCCAGTGGCTAATCCTGTGATAAGCCTTAGACCTCAGGCTTTAGATACTTCTCAAGCTGAAGTGGAGGATTCCTCTGATTATTCTTCTTCAGAGGACTCTCTATCATATGTCTCCCAGTTACGACCCCCCTTGGTTATGCCTCCCCAGAAGAAGATTCTGCAGAAGCTGATACTCCAGGTGAGGATCTCACCTTTGGGTAGACCATTTCCAAAATGAGGGAGTATTTTAATTGGGATTCTTCTGAGATGACAGAAGTTCAGAAAAGATACTATGAACTTCTTCAGATGGGCACCCCTGATCCTTCAGCTATACCCCTAGTCTAGCCAGATTTTTTGTATGCATTTAATGCAGCATCAGTTAGTCCTGACTTTCAGCCCCCTGCCCCTCGAAGGCCTGACAGATTTTACAAGGTCCCTGAGGGGGCCAAATTCCTTATTAAGTGCCCAGCAGCTGACCCTGGCACTATACCAGTTTTTCCTGATAAGGCCTCAAAGCTGATTCCATCCACCTCAGTTCTCCCACAGATAATGACAGCAAGGCCATGGAGCACCTAAGAAAAAAAGTTTACACCAGAGGTACATTGGCATTGTTGTGTCTTTTGGCTTTTCCCAGTTAGGGGTCACCACAGCAGAACTCTGGTCTGCTAATGATTGGCAGTAGATTTTTATGTGCCGAGTTGCCAGCTCTGATGCACAACCTCTCCACACAGAAGACGCTTTAGCTGAGAATCGAACGGGATAATGTCTTACTGTGAGGTGAAACAGGCTAATAAATTATCCAACCCATATATCTAAATGTGCCCTAGCCCTTTTAGGACAAGCCACTAAACTTCTGAATGAGACCCCCAGACTCTCCTGCCAAGGCACAGTTATCCAGCCTTATATCCCTGTCTTTTCAGGTCACTAGGCATGCCATTAGGTGCAGCTACGATGCAGCTGAAGCTTCTGCCAGATCTGCTGTATTGGTCTCTGTTCTGAGAAGATATTTCTGGCTAAGATTAAAGCCCTTCTCTGATGATATTAGGACAAAACTATTGGATACATCTCTGGATAACTCTGCCCTCTTTGGTACAAAGGTGGCTGAGTTGTTCAAAACTCTGCAACAGAAGGGGAGGGAGTTGCAAGATGTGAAGCACCTGTTTGTTTCTCCTATTCCCAAATTCCACAGGAATTGCCCCTCAAAACCTTAATTCATAAGGAAACACTCTGCTCCTCCTCTTTCTTCCAGGGGCAGAAAGAGTGCCATGAAGCAACAAACCCCTTCCAGACCTGCTCAGACTCTGGCCCAGAAGCCTCAGTTTCAGGACAGGCCAGGTAGTCTGTGACTACCTGCCATTACTGAAAAAAAACTCTTGACTCCATTCCCCTATCCCTAAGGCTCTGTCACTGTCTCCCTGTTTGGAAAATCATTAACACAGATAGGTGGGTCTTATATATCATAGAAAAGGGTTATTTCATGACCTGCATCTCAACACCTTCCTTGAGGGGCATTCCACAGCCCCCAAAGAACAGCTCCCCTATTTTCAACCAGTTATAGACAGCATTTTGCCCCAAGGAACAATTCAATCTGTCCCTATGACAGAACAGGGAAATAGTTTCTATTCCAGACTCTTCCTAGTCCCAAGAAAAGATGGTCCCTGGAGACCAATCTTAGATCTTTTCTACCTCAATCTCTTCCTGCAAGTACCCACCTTTCATACACTCACTCTGCAGACCCTCTTCCCCTTGATTTCTCCTCAGAGATTCTTTGCCAGCTTGGACATCAAGAATGCCTATCTGCACATCCATATAAGACCCTAATAAGGAGATACCTGCACTTCGCTGTAAGCGCCTCACATTTTCAGTTTTCTGCCTTGCCCTTTGGACTTTCTACAACACCAAGGGTCTTTCTCAAGTGCTTGGCACCAGTGGTGGCCTTCTGCAGGACTCAAGGGATTCAAATATTCCCTTACCTAGACGACCTTCTCATCAAGGCAGACTGCTCAGAATACCTGCAACACCATCACAAATAGCAACTTCACTCCTGCATGCACTGGGTTTCAAGGTAAACTACCCCAAGTCTAACATGAACCCCTCTCAGGATCAAATATTCCTGAAGTGCAGGATAAGGACGGATGTCATGAGGGCCTTTCTGCCACCTCAAAAGGTGGAAAACTTAAAGCAGTACTTGCTCACTGTCCTTCAAGTCATAGCCTTGGCTGTCAGGCAGTACCTCAGACTCCTGGGTCATATGGCATCAACCATTCCTATAATGCCATTGGCTAGGCTGCACACAAGAAAGTTACAGTGGTACCTAAGGTCTATATGGACACATCACTATCATCCTCTAGAGTAAAAAATCTCCTTCCTACTTTGCCTCAGGAAAGATATTCAATGGTGGCTGAATCAAGTGAACTGTAACCCAGGACTCCCCTTACAGGCTCCCTTGCCAGTACAGGAGATGTACACGGCTGCCTTGGATCTGAGATGGGGAGCATCTGTGGGTTATCTAAGAGTCCAGGGCACTTGGCTGGACTCCATAAGACATGAATATATCAATATCAGACAAATGAGACTAATTCTTCTTGCCCCGAAGGCCTTCCCATATATACTGAAGCAGGACCCACTAAAAATGTTCACAGACAACACTACAATTATGTGGTATGTGAACAAGCAGGGGGGAACAAAATCCTATTTGCTATGCAGACTAGCTCTTCAAGTTTGGGAACTTGCCACAGAACTGGGAGGTACTCTACAGGCAGTGTATATCCCTTTAAAGCAAAATACCCATGCAGACACCTTGACCAGGTCCATGTCACAGTCCCAAGAATGGATGCTCCAGAGGGATGTGCACCTCATATAGAGCTGTTTGCCTTTCTTATGTACAGACAACTTCCATCCCTTTGCATTAGGCTACCAGTTCTATGTCAAGGGCAATGGAGACCTTCTCAATCTCTTGGAAGGGGATGTTTCTGTATAAATTACCCCCTTCCCACTTCTTCAGAAAGTCCTACTGAGAATCCAGCAGGACAAACCAAAAATCTTGTTGGTGACTCCCTTTTGGCCAAGAGAGCATTGCTGCATTTAGCCAGGAGCAATTACCACAAGTTACCTCACAGAATGGACCTACTCACACAGGACAAGGGATCCATAATCCATCCCCACGTACAATCTCTGAACCTTACCCTGTGGGTGAATTAATTCTGATCCCTTACAAATACCTTACAATGAGAATGTGCTGCTCACAGTGCTGCAGGAGGCCAGGAAACCTAACACTAGGAGATCTTACATGTCTAAATGGAAAAAATTCTCCATATGGTGTCGACAAAGACAGTTGGACCTTTTCAGGGTGATGTCCCCTTGGTACTGTCCAAACTGTGTGAACTCTTGCAGACAGGGTTGACGTACTCCTCTGTTAAAGCCCACCTTGCTGCTTTTTCAGCTTGTCTGCCTGTAGACCCCCCTTTGGCACCTTGATTGCCTGCAAAGTTATTCCTAAAGGGAATGCTGCATCTCAGGCCCTCCAGGAAATCAGTCCCACCACCATAGGACCTGGATTATATTTTTGTGAAGCTCACAGTGGTCCCCTTTGAACAAGATTCTAAGGCCTCTCTAAAACACTGCACTTGGAAAATGATTCTCCTACTGGCCTTGACATTGGCTAGAAGAGTATCAGAATTACAGGCCCTCATGACTAGTCCCCCTTTCCTCCCTTCCAAAAGGACAAGGTAACCCTTAGCACCAACCCTTCCTTCATGCCCAAGGTGGTCAATGAGCTATCCCTAAACCAAGCTGTTCACCTTCCCACCTTTTTTCCCATCCCCAGAGTGGCAGTGAGAAATTCTTATATTCCCTTTGTGTGCATAGGCAGCTTAGATTTTACCTGGACAAGATCAAGTCTATCAGAAAAACAGACCAATTATCTGTTTCCTTTCATCCCAGGGCTCTGGGGAAAGCAATGACAAAGCAGAAAATTTCTGCCTGGATTTCCAGGGCAATTTCTTTCTGTAATGCATACCATGGGAAATCCTTAGGTTCTAAGATTAAGGCACACTCCACTAGGGCTATGGCTTCATCTGGAGCTTTCTTTAAAAGACTGAGCACTGCCACCATTTTAGAGGCAGCTACATGGACCTCAGTCCACACCTTTAACAAACATTATAAATCAGATCACATTTCCAAATCCAGGGCTGGATTTGCCAGAGCAATCCTTCATGGATTCACAGAAAATAGTTCCAGGTCTCCTCCCTCTTCTTCCCTTTGAGCTTTGGAATTCACCCAAGAGTTTGGAATACTGCAACATAAGAATCGAATGACATAGAATAGCTATGTAAAATCTTACCATAACCATAGATGTCTTTCTCTTCCATGTTGCAGTATTCCTTCCCTCACTCCTTCCCGTTTCTTCAACTAAACCGCCCCTTCTTGGATGACACTGGACTTATACAGTTATCCTGGGACTGGGGTCCAAGTGGGGTGCTCACTTCTGAGGTCTGGTATGTGCAGATGTCACTTTTATGGCCACATTCCCTTAGCCAACATCAGATGAACCATGTACCCTGAAGTGACTAGAAGCTTTTATATAATGGCTGGACATTCGGGTAGCAAGAGAGGAAAACCCAAGGGTTTGGAATACTGCAACATGGAAGAGAAGGACATCTATAGTTATGGTAAGATTTTACACGACTATTATTTCTTGTCAGCAACTGGATATTTCGGCACTGGTTGCAACACGTGTGAAACAAATTTCTTTCGTTAAGGGTTTAGATATAGCCTTCCAGCAACTTAGCATTTGTGTTACGTGTCATCCACTTTACATCTACTATTTATATGCATGTTTGTAATGATTGCCTATAATGGCTAAAGAAGTAAAAGCTTCCTCAGACAGGAATTTGATAGCATTAAATCAACATATGATCATTAGTTACTCAATATATACTTCCTCATAATGTTTCAGTGAAAAATGCAACACAGTACATGACTAACTTCTGTCAACTGATGCTACCACTGAAAGGCTTATCAGAACCCACTACACTAAAGCACATGCTTACTCTGGGGTTTCAGCTAGTAGATACCAGCATTGTTATGAGTTCTGCAATGTAGCATAGGGCAATCATCTGAGATCCAAGCAATGCAAGTAAATCACTAGCTGGCCAAGCAATAAACAACTCTTGGTTCACTTTTTTTAATTGTTATTCTTTTTCTCTCCAGAAGTGAGATGTGTATAATGGTATCAAAGAAAATCTCTGTGACTCCAGGATGCCTACCAAGGCTCCAAGCTAGTGTTCTGCTACTCCAAGATACCTACCCAGGCCCCAAGCTAGTGTACTGTGACTCCAAGATACCTATCCAGGCTCCAAGTTAATGTACTGTGACTCCAAGATACCCACCCAGGCTCTAGGTTAATGTACTGTGATTCCAATATATCTACCCAGGCAACAAGTTAGTATTGTGACTCCAAGATACCTATACAGGCAACAAGCTAGTGTTCTGCTACTCCAAGATACCTACCCAGGCTCCAAGTTAATGTACTGCTACTCCGAGATAACTATTCAGGCTCCAAGTTAGTGTACTGTGACTCCAAGATACCTATTCAGGCAACAAGCTAGTTTACTGCTACTCCAAGATACCCACCTAGGCTCCAAGTTAGTGTGCTGTGACTCCAAGATACCTACCCAGGCAACAAGTTAGTACTGTGACTCCAAGATACCTATACAGGCAACAAGTTAGTGTACTGTGATGCCAAGATACCTACCCAGGCAGCATGTCAGAATACTGCTACACAAATATACCTACCCAGGCTCCAGGTTAGTGACTGCTACAACAAAGCTTTTGTCTCTGGCTACTGGTCAGTCACAATATAATAATTAACTAGCACTAGCAGTCAGTGACTGAGTCACACTTATTTCACACATTCTTTTTGCATTGCTATAACATTCCCAAACCCTTGTTGCTCTAATTGCCTTGCATCCTTTCAGTGACCTGACTAATTTGCATACCAATTGTTTTGTTATATGAGGTTTGGGTTTTTAATAAATTTTTCTTAATACATTAATTTTTGTGATACATTCTGATGCCACATGTTCTAGTCTGGTGATATTGCTGGCACTATGAAAAATGGCAGACTGTAAGATCTATTTTATTAACATTTTTATATATAATGAAATTTGTGTATACGATGCATAGGACATAATTGCATAGTCATCTTGCTGGCATAAGCATACAGATATTATCAAACGTAAAGATTCAGGTGCATTTGTGCCCTTATTGTTTTCACTTCATAGATAGTATGATTTTAAAATTTATAAACAACACTGACTAGACTCAAATGATGTTCTGAATGGAGATATTGGAGACGCGTGTTTTCTTTTATGGCCAGGGCTAACGCTTCAGCCTCCAAGGTATTGAAGTAATCTTGGTACTTACGTATTATCGCAACCAGATTCAGAGCAGGAGAAGTGGCTCATTTCCAAGCCCTTGTCCTGCCAAAATATGTAGTGAAAGTTACTTGTGAGGTGTGTGTTGGTGTACTATAAGTCTGTTGAAGAATTCTTGATACGATACTACCAGGTAACTAACTTGGGGGAATGTCATTTTCCCCTTGTGTATTAAGCTAGTCATTCTGTTATTCTTACAAAACTTGGGGAAAGTGCTTCAACAGACAGTGAAAACAAAAGATTGGGAAAGAAACATTTCAGTTTGCTCAAGGGTCAGCAACCTTTCAAGGGATCTCAGTTTGCATAATGCACATGACAAGGATTTGGCTTCTTTTTTGTATTCATGGGTGGCACTATAATGCCGCGGTTGGCATTGTGAACTTGTTTTGGCAGTTCATTTACTATGAATGTCCTCACTAGGTGTATTTGTTTTTTTTTTTTTTGGCCAGGTTGTTGTTTCCTGTCACATCCCAAAGACATGCTGATAGGAGAATGGTGCCATGTGTACCTCTCTTTGTGTGTGTCTGTATGTGTATTTGTTGCAGTGGACTGGGGCCTCATCCCAGAATTTCTTCTCTCCCTCTTGTCCTTTGCCTTCATGCCAGCATCCAACTGCTGTAGGATACATATGATACAAGGGAACATCCATATGAAAAAAAAATATCACCAGTAACGTATTATCGTATAATCTTTTAACTCAAAACATATAGCTTTATAAATAAATTAACCACATACCCATAACATGATGAATGCTGACAGGCTGGGAATCTGATTGCAATAATACATAAGTACCATAATTCTTTGCTGAACTGAGTTTTGCTTGGGTATTATTTATGCTGACTTTTTTGGTTTTCCCAGTGCTTAACTATATGCCATCAGAAAACCTGCAGGTCTTTTATAAACTAAAGAATAATGAACTGTAGAATTAAAGTTCATTGCATATGCATTCAGCTGAGAATTCACTGAAATAAGGAAAAACTACAATTAAAAAAAGAGAGTTGTTGTGGGGGGTGTACACCACCCACACCCCAACTTAAATATTACAACTTAAAGGCCCCACTGCCACTGAGCTATTGTATAATCCATGCTCAACTGACAAAATTATTTTTTTTTCTGTCTGTAATGTACCATATTTCAGTATCTTGGCAAGTTGATGACTTTGTTTTGAAGAAGTGAAATTTTACAGTTCAACCAGTGAAGAGTAATTGTGCACTGTAATTGTCACTTTGTGAATACATGAATGAATGGAATGAATAGATGAAAGAATGAATAATAAGAGTTAGAAAAGTTTAACAAGACATATACTTTTGATTACAATTCCCTTCTAATGCCTTCAGACAGACTGCTTAGCTTGGCAATGTTTTTGAAATTAATTTTGTGTACATAGTATTTATTGATTTGTTCATGCTGTGTATATTTCTTACACTCAGCCACTCATTTCCATTGAATAAACTAACCCTAGCTTTGACTGTCTAGTAATCTCTTTTAAATTTTTTACTTATCCTCAATAATTTTTGACACCTCTACAGGGATTGGAAATGAAGAAATTCCCTGAGCATTAGTCGTCTGTAGAAAAATCACAGAAATGCATAACGCTGAATATTGTTCGCCATAGGAAATCATTGCTGGTACAAGTTCCAAGTGTGCATCTGTGATGATTCATTTCTTTTGGGGGATTTCACCTTTCATTCAGTTGGTATGACTGTGGCATTGCAGTATATAAGATTGGGGCCATGGGAATAGGCCACCTGCCCGCCTGCAAACAATGCTTGAAATTATAATTTGTATTTATATATTTATTTATTGCACTTCTGTGTTTCAAGCATTCTTTCTTGGCATTTTGAATTGTCTTATTTGTGGAAGAGGCAGAGTTGCAGAAACTGAAATTATTGTTATCAATGCATTGTTTTGACGAGTGCCATTGTGTGGAAAAAAATTCAGTCCCTTATAAATTTACTACATCAAAACTTTTTAAACATTTGAGTCTAAAATTCTGGTGCCTACAAAATATCCCAAAATAAGGAATACGTTGCATTGTGAAGTTTACTATGTATAGCTCTTGAACTTGTTTTATGTATTTAATAGCACATCTCAGTGTAAACCTCTATATATTGTGCATATAATTCTGCATAGACAGCATTCTGCTATGATTAAAGTGACACTTCTTCTCAAATAGTGCCACCAGCTGTGTCAGCTTCCCTTTTCTGCACTGCTTCTGCATTCACATACTATGCAAATGCAAAACACAAGCATTTTACTGAAACAGCATCATTCTAATTGTGGCTGACAGTGAGAAATCTAGAAGGGAACCAAAGCTCATGCAACTCAGCCTAAAAAATAAATTAACTTGTGACCAAAGAGTTGATCTTGGGGCACTGAGTTCCATGTATCATTACTGTTTAATAGACAGATATACAAATGCCTCTCTGTTGATCTTATCTGAACTCTGAGAGATTGATTTCCTAATTTAAAATAGTGCTAAGATGCACCAGTTAATTTATTCTCTTACCAGGAATCTTGTAGCATGAAACTTTTGCATCATTAAAACATAAATATCCTTTATCAGCTATTTTACTCCTGAATCAAGCAATATTTCAAGAAATTGTGTTAACTTGCTAGAATAGTTTTAATTGGATTTGTGACCCGTAATAATGCACAGAAGCAAATGAATATGCCTGAATAAGTTTTGCATTCTAAGAAAACTGCACTTGTGATGTCAAATCAAAAAGGAAGACAGGATGATGCTAAAAGCATTCAAAAAAGTTTTCAGATTTGTGTTGTTTGCTGAATAAGAAGGGTTTTAGACAATCAGAATGAGGATAAATCTAGTCATAACTGTCAACAGCTCATGGGCAGTGACATGCAGATGAGCTGGGTTTTGCTTGGCTCACCAAAACTCAACCACATTAAATTAAAAAAGATCAATAGGTGACTGAAGCTTTTCATGGGGTAAGCAATTACCTACACTGCATGTTTTTGCAAACTTACAAACGTCTTATACAAATAGTCACTGTCTGTGGTGATATAGGATTTACCCATAACTGATACAGTTTATACATGACTGTAAAGCCACATAGAATAAATTTCACTAGGAGTAAATAGCCCCTGCTTCACCATCATCAGGCAGGGATTGTTAATATTATACACTAGGATCACATCAAAAAGAGAGGGATATTTCCACAGATAGTTGTCAGTGGGGACATTTTTTTTGAAATATTGACATGAGCAGGCCACGCCACTGAGAGTAGAGAGAGATAAAGCCCTGACTACAATCCAGGCAATGTGGGTTTGCTTAGCAGCTCATTCAAGTGAGCAGCAGAGAAGGATGGGTGTGCCTATCCAGGGGGACCAACATGGATGTCTTCTATGACTATCCCTGGTGGAGGCTGGGGGCAACACTGTGAGCAGACATGGTCCAAAGAGAAATTAGGGTGGACCTAGTTCATCTGATGCAGAGGTAGGGTGATACAGCACAAATGTCTGCATTACATGCCCTCCCATCAGATGTACTCACTTAACTGCAAAGAAGAGGGAAGTGGGTAGGACACAAAGAAAAAAAAACATAAAAACAAACAAACATATGGAGAGATGGCTAAGCCCCCAGGATGCCCACAGAATGCATGGTACACCTGACTAAGTCTGGGATGGTAAGGAGATTGGCTGGTAGACCAGGCAATGAAGTGGCGCACTGGGGTGCCAGGCTGTAAACATGACGGAAAGGAAAAAAAATACTGATGTGAGCACATCACAAAGGCACACACTGATTTGGAGAATTCACAGCAAATAAAAGAATTATATCAGTATTTATGTTAGATGCTACAGATGGTTGTGTTATTATATTAAGGTAGATAAAAACCCCACTGCATTTCTGCCAGCATGTACGTGAAGCTTCCAGATCTTTTGAAAAATAAATGGTTTCTGAAGATGTGTAAATGTTGGCAGTTAGCAATTATACATAGTTTATTTTAATATGTAGTGCACTGAATGTTTATATTATGTTCCAAAGCTGCATAAAAGACACTTATGACATCAAAAAGGTATTTAATAAGCGTTTAAGCACCTCTAAGTGCTGGTAGGCTCTAGACTCTCCATAAGGCATAACATAGGCCACTGTGCTGCAGAGTAGTAGAGAGAAGTAAAAAAATGTATTCTAGAGTGAAGTGCACAGTAGCTTTTAAAGCTATTCCTCAGGAGAACACTTAACTTGTGCTCACTGCATGATGGTGCTGTTCTACAGCTTTCAAAGTTTCAAAATACTTGCTCCCCCTAAACTTTCTTTCTGTAACTGATAGTACATGCGGCGGATAAAGTAACGGAGAGTTATGAGTTGGCTTTTCAGGTCAAAATTCAGTTATTATGCATTCACAACATAGATGTCAACACTTACCACTAGAACAGTAATTCTGTCTGCTCTCAAGGTAATTTCAGCAACTTGGTTATGATTGAAGATCTTTAAAGTTTAACAGAAAATGTAAATAGAACTGTCTGCTGCTCTTGTGTGGTGTTTTTATTCCAAACAGAGGGAGGGTTCCTATTAGAACTCCGAATGCTTGAAATGCTGAATGTCATATGGTCAACACCATATGATCGACATTTCAAGAGGGCGAAGGTTAACTGTAATGGCTCTGTTCAGTGCAGAATGGGAGAATTTCCCTTTTCTGCACTGAAGTGTGATCTCTGAGTTGCTTTATTTAAGTAGGGGGGTGGTGGGGGGTGCAGGGCGGCTTGCCCCCCTGCCTGCACTGTTAAGGCAAGTTTTTTTTTTTTTTATTATATATTCGAACTTTTAAACTTCGATCATATGTTGTTGAACATATGGGATTAGAAGTTTAGAAAGTTTGAATATATAATGTAGACCCACAGAGGGATTATCCTCTTTTGTTTACTTTTATAAACTTTATACCACAGTCGTAACAGTTGCAGGTTATATGGGTGGGGATGTATATTTATGGAGCATATAGATTGCTGTCACTAAAGCAACAGAGTTTAGTGAGTCAAATACCCCCATCTGAGGGCTAGTCTTAGAAGTGCATAAAACTCTGGGCATCTCTGACCACCAAGCTTAACTTTGTTGTTTGTCAAATGTTAATAATAATTCACCCTGAAATACATAATTTTATAACTATGGGTTTGAATCATAATATACCCCACAGATACAGGAGAATGCTCGATCAAATGATGCTGATGAGAAAGAACATTATGTTTCGAGCAGCACCATATTACTTGCAATATTCATCATGTCATTTCTTTTCTTATAACAACATTACTAGAGAACTCATTAAGCTAATGATTCAAAGCAGACAAAAAAGAAAATAAAAGACAACCTTCACAAAGCTTGGTAAAAGTTAACTAAATGTTTACTATTTATATTCCTCAAGATCAAAGCAGAAGGGAAAACTCACCAGGGAACATATAAACACCATGCCCTCAGTCACAACCAGGCCTACACCACTGACTTTGTGTGTAAGACGAGCAACAGTGTTAATCATATATGCATACAGCCAGGCTAGTGTGCATGATGAGGAGTGTCTCATTGCAGCCAAGGCACAGCCCTGCAGCTAGAACACAGTAACCCCCCTCATAGCCACATTGAAGTGTAAGCACTCGAGGTAAACAATGATGGTGTTCAAGCATTCCCAGTAGTCGATGCGAGTATGCATGCACAGTTGTATAATGCTGATGTAATTAATGGAAAAAAATATAGAGAGAGAAAAATGTAAAATGGAAGAGAAAGTAGCATTGATGGCTGATACTGGAGCAGATCCAGTATAACAGCAACAAAATCCACAGAGATGGGCAGTATAAAGTGCTAAGGAAGCCAAGGAGCAGAACAATTGTTGGAAAAGTAGAGTGACAAAGGCATTATGACAATATGTCAGTTGTGAAGAATGTGAAAACTACACAGGTCAGATGGGACACAATAAAGTAGCATGCTGTACCATCCTGCACCAGTCCTGATGACATCCGAATGTTAGCAGTGGACCTACACTGCACTGTTGAATGCCATGAAATATGGAGTATTAATTAGCTGATGTAAACTGATCCATCAATTCAGTCTACATGCCAGTTTATCCACAATTTAATGGCAAGATAAGCTACTGCAGCATTCAGAGTAAACACTATCAAACAGCACACATATCATGATGATGGAGCAGAGGTACAGAAGGATGGCCAAAAATAGGGCTTGAAGGAAATGAACCCAGGTTTTCCCACTGAATTATGTCATCACAGTACATTGGTAAGTGAAACCACTGCAGCAACAAAAGCAAAAGGTGTCATAAAACACACATATCATGGAAATGGGCATACACCTTTGCAGACTGCAAACCAAATATTTGAAAAACAACAATAAATCCAAAGGGAATTTGAAATCCCCAACTAGTGCATGGCATAGTAAAATAATTGCATGAATACAATGAGCCATTGAAGGAGTTCAGATAATGGCACTAGCTGTATGTTATTTCAGATTGGTATGTGCATCAAGGCTTAGTTTAATTGTGTGACTAACGCATGTAAATAATTTGTCATCATCTTTGCTATAGGATGAAGAGTACCATTTTCTATGGCTGCATATGGCCATTGACCTTGCTCAGTATCAACTATAATGCAAAGTATGGGCACAAAAATGACTTAGAATTATATGGCCATTTTCAGCACATGTGTGATGTGTCTATTTTCTGACCATGCCGTAGGCTGGACCTGTCAGTATAAGACAGACAGAGAGATGAAAAGGGAAAATCAAACAGATAATACAACAGAAAGTGTGCAATCATGGAATGAGCAGGATGGGGTGGGAGAGGATTCCATATCTCCCAAATTCATATGTTTGAGAGTGGCAGGTAATTCCATTAATGTTTTAGATTGCAAGGTGCAAAACAATGCCTAATTTGGACATTGATGATAAGAACATTTACTTTCAGGGGTAGTTAACCTTTGTTAGCAAAAAAAGATACATACACATGAATGGAAGTGAATCCCTACTATGTTACTGATAGCTTGCACACAAGAGGATTGGCAAGGTATGCTATGAATCTCTCATAGAAAAGGTGAGTGAAAAAACTTTTTCAAAGGAATAAAATGAGGGATATTAAGATAACAAAATTCCACTTAAAGGGGTTCAAACTCCTGCCTTTGACAATGATATTCTATACACCACAACATTAGAAAGGCATGCCACAGAAGCATTCATAGAAAAGGTGAGTGAAAAACACTCTTCATGGGAACTGAACACATTTTAGTAAGACAACAGTTTAAACACCTAACGAAGAACCAACAAAGAAGGATCCACCAAAAGTAGTTTATTAAAAGCTCTCTGACGTCTCGGCCACAGCCTTCAAGGAGTACCTAAACACCTACCTTTGGCAGTGACACTTTCTAAAGTGGTGTGTTGTCAAGGGGAGTCAAAGAAGAACTTATACTAAAGGGATCTACATACAAACATTTCAGGAAAATTTTCCAACAGTGTTGAAAATTGAAAAGAACTTTGGAAAACAACATGCCAACCTTTATGGGATTACAATTATTGTTCCAGTGTATTGGCAATGTACAGAACACTGCAGTATTAGAATGAGCCATGGAAGCTGTCACATACACATATGATGTTGTGTTACATCGTATTTTTATGTTATTTTATTAGTGCATGATGCAGATTGTTTAGTATACTACTATAAAGTAGACCACCATGGATTTGATTGCCTACCTGCCTAACAGATACTCTCTATGCCAGAGTATTATCAAGTGATACTACAGAAGAACCTATAGTGAAGAGGTCAGAAAACCCATTTAAAGGTAACATTCAAACACTGCATATGACTGAAAATTAATATTGGCAAACAGCATACCACATAAAGGGGATCAAAACCCTTCTTCTACTGCATGGGCAATGTTCACAACTATACTACAGTGTTACATACACATGTTATGTTTAGTTTTATTTTATATATATAGCTTTTAAGTGATGAGTACTTGATACTGCTTGTTTAATAAATTGCTGCAATGTACACTTCCATAGAATTGAACCACTGCCTGTCTAACTAATACTCTTTGTACTAGTGTATTATCAAGTGAAGCCAGAAAAGACAGCAAAGGGATCAGAAAACATACATTTCAAAGGAATGTTAGAACACTATTGAACACTGAAAAATTAAATAAACAAATAACTATAAGGAGATCAAATCCCTTCTGGTAGTCTATCAGCAATGAACACATCTGTTCATGACAACAGCGAGTTATGAAAGCTGTTAAAGTAAAATGATTAACTTAACTTTATGTCTTTATTGCCTGATGCCACACATTAAAGTTCAGCTCAGTTGTGCAAAGGATGCAAAGATCTTAGCACTTTATGAGTAATTTTCTCTATTTTTGCAATAGGATGAGATGTGTCATTTCTTAAGAAAAAAAAACTCCAGAGTGGGAAATGCTGGCAGATTTCAATGATTCCATAAAACACAATAAAAGAACACAAAGGTCTCAAGCTGAATAAGGGCTTTTCATAGGTTCATAGGTGTATACTAGGCTAATGGCCCTAGAGCCTTTACAAACCTAGCCCATAGAAGTGTCCTGGCATCGTGCCACCTGGAGTTAGTTCCCAATACCTCTATCAAGTAGAGCCACTAGAGTGATCCCCAGGCAGAACTTTCTATTTCCCATCCACTCATCAAGATTTCTCTTGAAGAGGGCCAGTGAGTTACTCTGCTTGACATGTATGGGAAGTCTATTCTAGAGCATGGGTAGCCTCTGAGTTATGAACCTGTCCCTCCAGCATGTTCTGTTGATTGTGATAATGAGGTTCAGGTCTCTGGAGTGTGTGGTGTAGAGGGACTGAGATTTCTTTAGATGTAGCATTTCTAACAGAGCTGGGTCAGACATAACTTTGTAAATCAAGCAGTGATCACCTCTTAGTAGATTATATGAGACAGAGAATAGCTGTAGTTTTTTGAGTCTGTCCATGTAGGACATGTGTTTAAGGCCTAGGATCCTCTTTGTGAGGTACATTTGTGGCCTTTCCAGCTGTTGCATGTGTCTAGTGAGGTATATGCTAAATGGGGCATTATATTCGATTATTGACCTAATGAGGGAAGAGTAGAGAGAGATGATGACCTCTTTCTTCCTGGATGCAAAACCCTTGGTAATGAGATGTGTCACACAGAAGGACTTTCTGACCACAGTGGCAATGTGGAGGTTGAAGGAGAGGTTGCTGTCAGCCTGTGTCCCCAGATCTCTTAATAACACCATCAGTGTTCAGTGGGCTCCCATCGATGTGGTAATCAGTGGGAACTGAGTTTTTCTCAAAGGTGATGAAGATGCATTTTTTGGCATTAAGCTTAAGGCCATGATTTCGACACCAGTCCTTGGTCTCAGTGAGGCCTTTCTGTAGGATGTCTACATCACTTGGGGAGTTAATAATGGCTTCCAGCTTGCAGTCATCTGTGAACTTGGTCAGCCAGAGTCCCTCCATGTTAGCCTGGACTTCTGAGAAGTAGATGCCAAACAGGACAGGACCCAGGACTGAACCCTGCAGGACTCCACTCCTGACTGGCCGACAATCTGACTTGGAATCCACTACTTTCACACTGTGGGTTCTATCTGTGAGCCAATTTGCAACCCACCTAGTGATATATGGGTTGATACCAAGTTTGGTGAGTTTATCAATAATTCCTGAGTGGGGAATGTACCAAAGGCCTTAGCCAGATCGAAGTAAGCTGTATGAACTGCCTTGCCCTAATCCACAGCTCTGGTGACTGACTCAAAGAAGTCAACCAGGTTGAGCAGGCATGATCTACCTTTCACAAAATCAAATTGCCTGGAATCTACAGTTTGCAGATTCCCTATGTCCTTGTTAATTAGGTCCATGATGATGTGCTCCATAGCCTTACATATCAGACTTGTCAGGCTAATAGGGCGATAATTCCCAGGGTCTGTAGTCATTCCCCCTTTATGGAGAGGGATGACTTTAACAGTGAGGTGAGGCTGTGGTTGAACAGGGCACACAGATGTGGTGCCAATGCACTTTTAGTTCATGTAGAACACATCCAGGGATATTGTCGGGTCCCATGGAAGCTGTATTCTTGAACTTGGACAATGCAGCTTTAACCTGTGCTGCAGTAATGCTGGGTGCCAAGCATTCCTCCAGTATTGAGATTGGTCCTTTAGGAGGGGAGAGAGGGGTAAAGTGGGCACCGAATATGTCAGCCAGTATGTTGGCAATATCTGTTGGATCAGGATAGGAGGTACCATTGTGCAGTAACTCAGAGCAAACCTGGGTATTGCCATGGAGATTCTTGATATAACTATAGAAGGCTTTGTGGTTCTGCCTTCATAGCTGGCTTTAGAGGTTTTGATGAGGGATGTTAACTTTTTGTTGAGGCTAATAAGGGAGTTTTTCCAGTCTTGGGACTTCATCTTTATCTGCAACAGCTTCTTCCATCTGTTTTAGAGTTTATTAATGGCAAGGGACCACCAGATTGGCTTCCTGTTTTTGGAGGAGAGTGTCTTGGTTCTGTTGAGTATGGCTAGTTCCATACATTTATGTAAGCATTCGTACAGTACATTGGTGCATGATTTGGCAGTCATGCATCTATTTTCCATTGACATGGGTGCCATTAAGTTAGCCACCTCTGTTTCTAGGAGCTCAAAGTCAGCTGTGGAGAAGTTTTACATGGTGGTAACCTTTGCAAGGGGTGTGGGTGAGATGTGGATTTCCATGGTGATTAGCTTGTGGTCAGATCTAATCAGGCAGGAATTGACTATTGGTGTAGGGCAACAGTTGCCCATGTTAGTAATAACCAGGTCAAGGATGTTGCTACCTCTATTGGGGGTAAAAATAAGATGGTCCAGGGCATTGGACTTGATGAATTCCAAGAAGTGCTGGGCCAGTGTATTGGTGCATGAGTAGTTTTCTCAGTTGACGGAGGGGTAGTTGATGTCACCTAGTATGAGAGTATTGGGTTGGACCCTAATAGTTTCCAGGGGGCTTAGAAATGTGGAGTGAGTGTCTTCAGACATGGTTGGGCACCTATAGCAGGCTACGACCTGAATCGCCATCTTACCCAATGTTAGTTGTACCTGAAGCATTTCAGATGCATTAGGCTGGCCTACTAGTCTGGAGGTGTGCATATCCTTTATGAATATAGAGACAACACCACCTTTGGAGCTTCGATTCATGTTCTGGGGCTGAAAGGTGTGGAATGAGTTATAGCCCGGTAGTGCAGAGGTGCTTTCTGCTGCTTTAAACCAGGTCTCCGTGACCACACGAATGTCAATGTTCTCCATTTTGAAGCATGCTTTGAGCAAGTGCATCTTGAGATTTAGACTTCTAGCACTGAGCAACATGACACTCAGATTGCATTCATTTATAGATGTTACAGTGGTAATTTGGTCTTTGGAACATCGCCTAAAAAAGGCACTATAGGGGCGACAAGAGCTTTAGCCAGTATCCAGAATCCCAGATGTGACAGATGCAGGCCATCTCTGGAAAAGCATTAAGGTCTGTCAATCATGTCATCCAAAGCAGATAGATACTGGATCCCCTTAAAATGACACCATAAACTTAGCCAATTGTTGAAGTCAATAATTTTCTGCTTGTACTGCGGTATAATTCTGGGTGATGGTAGGATGCTGCTCAGGGCTAGGGTCATATCTGCCTGGGCCAAATAATCAGAGAGGTCCTCCATGTCTCTTTTCATGTAGTCAAGGACATCCACATGGGCAGTGACAGAGTCATACTTGTTGGGGACTGACCTGGCTGCATGTATTATGTGGTGGATTCTGGCACCTGATAGACAGCTGACTATTATCTTCTCCTTATTCAACCTAGTGAGTGGGACATCAGTGTGCCTCACTAGCTAGTCACTTATGATTAATGTATTGGGCAAACTGCTTTGCCTTAGGGGTTTAGATTGAGGGGCACACTGTGTAGGTGAGCTGTGTGTCTTGTGGTTTGTGCTGTGTTGTGGTGGTCGAGTGCATTTCTGCCTTGGAGGTCTCTGCTGTTTGGGTAGATTTCTACTGAGAGTTTCTGCAAAGGTGGGTGCGTGGTTTGTGTTTTTATTTGAGAGCTGTGACAGTGGGTGTTCTGGAGGGCTATGTGTCTGCATGTGGTATGGTGCAGGTGTTGACCTTCTTCTCTTGACCAGCTATTCCAGTCTTGGCTTGAGAGTGCATGGCTTCCAATTTGGATATATAAGTACATCTCTCACAAGTCTGAGTGTTGGGAGGTAAGAGGAGAGGGTTGTCTGTGTATGCGAGGCAGTTGCTACACTGCTTCAGAATGCCCAAGTTCACCAGGTTAATAGGAGAAAGCACAGGGAACTGACCTTTAGACACGCCAGGAGGGATGGTCATTATTACTAAGTACTGGAGCTGTTTCCTTATATATTCCTTTTACATGAAAAATGTCACTCAAGGTGTCTGAGTCTGTGCAGAGCACTGCCAAACACATGAGGGGAAACTAATATGTAGACCCTGAATATTTAAGTATGAAGTATTTAGGCAGATATTCTGAAGTTAACAAGTAATCATGCAGTACTTACTGAAAAATAAAGAATTAGCTTGTCAAGAATGATGCAAAGAGGGGAGTTGCATGAATGACTACTGCCTGGCTGCTACTAATGCTGGTCTCAGCACAGCTTCACTCTGTTGGGATACAATACTCCTTTGCTTTTTCTCTCACCAGAGGCAAAGTGTTAGGACCAATCCCAAGAAGAGAAGCAGGCCATGGCCTGTTTGGTTATCCACAGTCTTGTCCCAGATGATGCAAAGGTTTGCAGGCTTGTAGCCTTTTTCTGGTAGATGCCGCGAATAGCAACCAGACCAATCAGGTACATTAAGCACAGACACTCACTCTCCAACCAGAAAGTGTCAGGAATCAATGCAATTTGCTCCTACTCTCACCAAGATCAGAATATAAGCACAGATTCTAAGCTGCCACCTATATAGCAGTCATTAAGCTTTCTGGTGATCAGCAGTCTCCAAGAAATAATGTAGCTGCACTACTTCTTTCATCAGGAGAAAAGAGAAGCACTAATCCCAAGATGACTACTGAGAGGCAGAATGTGGATACTCCAATAATTGGTGGTCTTGGAATAGATGCTTAAAGGTAAGATGAAAAAAAAATGGTTTATCCTAAACACTGCAGTGTGCACTAGAGGATTTAGATGTGAAAGTAGGTAACTTAAGTTTTACCTGTCTAAGAAGTTAAGTCTTAGTGGAGAGTCACTATTTTGAAAACAACAAGATAGATTGAAAGGGGGTGGTCACTTTTGCATTCTGGTACTATGGAATACAGTAGGATGGCCAATAAATTTAAATAGTTGAAGGGGAGTAATTTTACAAAATGATAATTTTATGCTTACTCACACCAGACAGTAAAGCAGAGAGGAAATGAGATATATGATCAAATTAACATAAGGAGCAGGCAACTAGAAAGACAGTGGTATTTAAGAACACAACAGTAACTGGGTGGGAAGGACTGGGTGGGAAGGACCGGGTGGAATAGTGGGAAAAATTTCTGTCTGACTCACAAGAGACAAAGCTGTGGTCTCTTTTTAAGTTTTAATATGCAGTTAAAAGTAGAATACAAGTAAAACACAGTGTAAAGAAAACAAATCACAGTATACAAAATAGAAAAGGCAATAAAGTAATACAAAACACAACAAATAAAAAGCAAACTAACCTTTCCCTCACAGTGAACTGTAGCAGAGTCTGGGTGAGCCTTTCCAATAAAGCCTGAAAGCCTTTTGCCTGAAAGCTTTGTGTTCTTTTATTGTGTTTTATGTAATATATATATATATATATATATATATATATATATATATATATATATATATATATATATGTGTGTGTGTGTGTGTGTGTGTGTGTGTGTGTGTGTGTGTGTGTATGCATTTGCACGTATGGCCTATGACCGAATGTGAAAATGCCAAAAGCAGAATACCAGGACCGCGGAATGTCGAAGCTGCAGATGTCGAACCCGAGATTACTGAATGCTGGCCCGGCTACTATACCCCCCCTCTTGACCCATGGTAGTGGTTGTTGTGGCAGGTGTGTGATCGAGACTTTCAAATTCGACATTGCGTACAACATTATGAGCATTCGCGAGTCCAAGATTTGACAATTCGGTTCAGAATTCCGCCGGATCGACCTTCAGTCGCACGACCAATTGGATGTAAACCAGATATATATATATATATATATATATATCAGCAGTGCCTGGCTCTTTTCAAGGAGAAGGTATCCTGTGAGATTTTTGTTGGATTATTTGTTTTTATGTGTTTTACTATTGTGATATATATATATATATATATATATATATATATATATATATATATATATGGCTCTACTTTGTTTCGTTGAATCTTTTTTCATTGAATTTAATTTCACCCCGACCAGTTCGCTGAAAAATCAACTTACTGAAAACTCATTTCGTTGAATCTCATTTTACTGAACTGCAGTTAGTATATATGGCACTGTGTAGAGTACTGTATGGCAAGTAAATGATATATGCCCTTTTCCCCACTATAGTGCGATCCTGGAGTTAGTATATATAGTTGGGGGTGTCTGGGTGGCACAACCCCCACATTGGGGGTTGTAGTGGGCGTAACCCCCCAGTTAGTTTCAGTACATAGCATCTTTTGGAGACAGTCAGTCATTGGTGCTGTAACTATGCGCGTCTATTGTTTAAAATGTATTGTTTGGAAGTTTTTGGTAAAATACTATATAAAACAAACAAGGTGTGGGTGGGGGATTACACTGCCTGAATAAGAGCATCTGGTCATGTATAGATCTATTTGAATGAACCATCACAGCATGGTACTTAAATATTTAAGAGTCATTCCTCCATCTGTTTTACCCCATTATCTTACACAGAACTTTATTATGTGGTCATTAACATATAACATGACCAACCTTGTTATTTTGATTGTTTGCATCATGTAGCTGAGGCTACCAAATTGTCCACACCCTGCTTTTTCCCACTCAATGCACAAATTTATTTACCACATTGCATGAAAATTTTATCAGTTCACACTTTAGGCTTTATTATGAATGCTAAACTGCTTCAGGGCTAAGGTTACTAATTTACTGAGAATATAATAGATGTCTACATGGTTTGGAAATGCATTAATCAAGGGATATTAGTTCAGACTACATTTTGGTAAAAAAAAAAAAAAAAAAAACACTAAAAAGTGGTTGCCTCATGCTGAGATCAGAACAAATTGAAATACACACAATATTTTACACACACACAGATAGATATCGATATGGATATATATATATATATATATATATATATATATATATATATATATATACTGAGAAAGAGAGAAATTTGTATATTATATAGATAAATGTATTGTGCCACAATGACTGTTGAGTCTGGAAAAAGGGCCTCAGTGACTACTGAGTCTGCCTGTAACAGAAGACAGAAATGAAGAGAAGCAGGCTGACCAAAATATGACAAGTCTCCATAACGATGAGAGAGACAAGGTGGAACTTGTGGTATAAAATTTCTAATAACTATAGAATAAATCAAATTCCTGACATCTGCTGCAAGAGAGGGAATCATAGATGTCTCCAGGGAACTAAGTCTGAAGGAAGAAGGCAGTCTAGCAGACGTTCCTGAAAACTAAATGGTGTCCCTGAGCTTGGCAAAAGGAATGAATTACTGAATAACTAGCAGAACTTACCCCTACCTGTGTTATAAATTGAACTGAAAATATTGATGACTGTAAGTATTGTTCATGTTTAAAAAAAACAGTATGTATGAATACTAAAATGTGAAATGGATTTTTAAAAGACAGTTGAGAATTAACTGGATTTTTCATTCTGTTACTTCCCATGTTTTGCTACAAAATCAACTTTCCTCGTCCTGGTAAGTAAATATCATCTCTAAACTGAAAAGGCTGTTTTGTGGACTTGTTTTATTACTGTAAGCACTATAGAAAGCACATTGGTTGAGAATGCAGGAGAAAACAGTTTGTTACAATGTATGCTTTTTTAAGCTACCTGAAAATGTTATACTTGAAATGTTTTCCCCACACCCCAGAAGAATGTCAGCTTTCCTGATTTTTATGCAACATCTTAAAGTGATATTTCTCTTGACATATCTACTCCTCCTCTCAAACAGTGCAGGAAGCATAAACATCCTTGTACCCATATGGTAACTGGCTCTCACAAAGGAGTCCTCATGATAATAAGAAGTATTACCTTGAATAAATTTCATTATGGTTTGTATAAAGTCAGAACTTAAGTATAGTTGATTTTCTGTTAATAAACATATCCTCTATAACTGCTGTACACTGCTCAACATGGAAAAGATAATTGAAGATGTGGTAACGTTTACTATAGTACTCATAATATTAAAGTATTGTCATTGTCTAAAACGTGATCAACCTCTAATAAGGAAGTACAACACTGCTTACAAATGCTTACTCTGCCTCCAAAAGCAGATATGCACAATGATGAACTTGTCATCAACACACTTAAAGTCTCAGAGACCAACACACCTCTGAAAAGTTCAGAACAGAATATAATATTGATCTATTAGCATTTGAAAGCTATTCAGCTAGAGTGAACTAAACCAAATGAACTGAGCCAGAATATCATCATTACATCTGCCTGGGGACTCAGTAAAAGCATACATGGCTCTAGAAGATGTAGATGCTGATACACACAACCTCCAAAAACTTAACAAATGAAACATTAGATGCAGCTGGGACTTCACCTGAGGTGCACTCCCTAGGTAAGCAGTGTACCACAACCAGCGGAAGAATAGTAATGCGCCATTATACAAAGACATTATTTAAGAAAAGTAAGTATTTTTTTCTTAAATAATGTCATTGTATAGTAGCAATAACCAACTCCATGGTTGTGGTATATTGAAATTTACCCATGGTTGGCGTTATTTACTAACTAATTCAGTATGAGCATCTCTGTAAGGTCAAAGACAGCTGATTTAATATGTATTTTGAAATTGTGGCTAGAATATAAAAAATATTCTAGAAATTTTGTCTGCAGATAATTGCAAAAGGGTGCTTAGAAGTAACTTTAGAAAATGGGCATCTTAAAGTGATTGTTTATATTCTGAAGAACTAGTTGTTATTAACATTATACACATATATATATATATATATATATATATATATATATATATATATATATATATATATATATATATATATATATATATATATATATATATATATATATATATATACCATAAAGTAACCCTTCATGAACTGAGGATTAATAAGTCTTCACCTAGTTATGTTTTTTTTTTTTTGCCTTCAAGCAAGAAAAAAAATGTTACCATCTGAAATGCATTCTTTTAAACATTCTAGAAAATGTAACATAGTAAAATATTAAAGCAATAACCGTCGACGTGGTGTGGTATATTGAAGATGTACCCAAGGTTGGTGAGGTTTAATCACAAGGGCAAAGCCCGAGTGATTAAATAAAGCCATCCGTGGGTAAATTTCAATATACCTCAACCATGGAGTCGGTTATTGCTATTATACAATGACATTATTTAAGAAAAAAAATACTTACTTTTCTTAAATAATGTCTTTGTATAATGGTCTATTACTGTTCTTCCGCTGGTTGTGGTACACTGCTTCCTTGTTTTGATGTACTGAGCATGCGTATGGGACTTGTGTCCCACGCTTACCCAGTACATCAATGCTTACAAATTGAAGCAACGGAGGAAAGAAATTCTCCATTGTTCCATTTATTTATTTATTTTTCTTTGTTTAAAAATATATTTTGAGGACTTTAAACCAATGGAAAAAAGTCCGGGCGACCGGACCTTTTTTCAGGTTGGTATATTGTGGAATTTACAACGGGCACACTGGCCAATCAGCGTGCACATTTTGGAATATTAATGGGGGGTCATTGTATAATACACAGTTACCAACAGCAACACAGTATCTGTCAAAACATAATGTACCAAAAAGTTGCTTTAAAATAACTCCTATAAAATGTTAACATGGAATGTGATAATGTTGAACTTTGAAGTGTTAGAAGTGTAAAGTATATTTTTGCTGCTCAGCCATTATTAAACTTGTCCAATATCATATTGTAGCAGAGAGTAAAGAAAGCCAAGTGTTCTTGGCTTAGGGAACATGATTACTTTTGTTACATCAAAATATGTGTGTGTATATCTATATAGAGAGAGAGAATACAACAATTAAAAAAATGAAGTGCAATACATATATATATATATATATAGAGAGAGAGAGAGAGTGAGAGAGACAGAAAGAGTACCTTATAATACAGTTAGAAATACAAACCCTTTCAGTCCAAGTGTCACACCCAATAGCTCTAGCGCCTACTTTAACATACATTGTGATAATTGTCCAAGATGTTCCCCAGTTCTAGAAGTTATGGAAATTGTGGGGGAAATTGAATCACATATATTGCCAGAAATATATACCTCCAATAAAGAAAAGCAAAGTGTAGGACTAGGAAAAACACATTATGATTTGGCTAAAGTACACAGACAATCATAAATGGAAACTGGAATCCAAGGGTAAAAAAAGCTAAGATAACTACAGAAGAAGACGAAAATGGAAAACTACTAATACTGTTGGAAGAAAAAAACAATTTTTCTGAGTTACCTATTTTAGAATAAGAATTAGAGGAGACGGGTGGGGGGTGGTAGCCTTCTTCTCTATTTATAGAAGAAGATGTTTCCACATTACACCTAAACACTGAAGAAAATAATGATGAATCAGATCCATGATCACTGGGTCAAGAATTGGAGCCACAGGGGAGTATACAGGGAGATAAGTCTGAAAGAAGAAGCTATTCTAGAAGATGTCACTGAAATGTGAAGTCTTTAAAGTGTCATTCAATTTGGATCAGGAAAATAAATGTCAAGAAACTAATGAAACGTACTCATGCCCATGTGATATATCCTCTTAAAAATACTTTTTTTCTTGCTCTAAGACCAAAATACAACATTAAAATAATAATGACAGGTTTTGTTTACAAATGATTTATCAGACTCCTTCACCCTTAAATGATGCACGCCATATCATAAAGGATAAGAACACTTTGCTCAAAAGGAGCTGACTGTATTGTTTTGTGGGATTTCATGTAAGAACTGTGAACAAAAATTATGTTTTGGTTTTCAGAGTTATCATTCCATTACTACAGTGCCACAGTGTACTTACTGTTATTTTCCATCTATTAGATCTAAAATGCTGAACATGTTCATTATATTTGGGTTTCAAAAACTTGTACTTATCCCTTTTTCTTTTGTAGGTAGCTGTTACATTAGGTTTGTCAAGTACAACTTACATGAGGTTTATAACTGAATAACCAAATATCTAGTTCAGGAACTGTTACTAGGGAATGCAATACTGTTTTGGAGATATGGCCCTATATCTCTAAGGACTCCAAATAGGCCTACATGGTTATTATAATACAGAGGATGAAAACCGCATTATAATCAACTTTAACTGTAAAGTGTATGTATATGAATTCTGTTCAGGTTAGAAAATAAAGGGCAAAGCCAAAAATATAACTAATAATTTGGAATTATATGGAAAGTAAAACAGTTTCTTTATAATAATAAAATTATGGTCAGTAGAAATATTCTATCACAGAACTCCTTGTACAGATAACAGCAATAAGATCCAGCCAACTTCAACACTAAACTGCTTTCAAAAGATTTTCTACACGGCTGATTACAAAACAAATAAGTAATTATTTAAAGGGGGTGAACTGGGAAGAAATTATGAGTGAGGAGGAAATAGCAGACGTTTGTGACATATTTCATGACCATGCTAGGATTCTGATAGAAAACAATATGTACATTGTGCAACTAGTAGTCAGCACAGATTTAATTGTTTATGGAGGACAAAGAAGCTGAACAAAGGAAATAAAGTGGAGGGATTATCTCTGGCAGACTTATCAAAGGAGTCCTTGTCAGATAAACAAAATAAGATATGAGAAAGGCAGAAGTAGTTTTTAGACACTGGTGTATTCTATGTGATGCAAATATGAGCACAAGTTGGAAGATCATGTTATAGATGACAAAAATACTCTATTCAGACATTTGAGAAGATATCGAAATAATCTATAAAATATCAATGTAATAGTAAATGATATTCCCATAACTGATCCTGATTTTTTGTCAAATACATTTGTGGAAAAATATACCTGTCTGACATGTAACATGTGCTCAAGAGCTTGTTAGTTTAACATTCATTTTAGAAACATGTCCCCTGATGGAAAAGAAAATAAATGAAAATGGACATTAAGACTATCACACCTCATACAGAAGCTAAACCAGATGTTTGACTGTTTATTTTTCCCTTCAAATACCATGGACTATATAGGTTCATAGGGAAGTACTAGGCTTGCTGCTCTTGCAGACAGTTTTAAGCTTAAACAATTTCCCTTTCTGTGCTCACTTTAACTTATCACACACTGTGTTAGAGATCAGTCTCATCCATCTCATGGTTGACAATTATACATTACCACTAATGAGAAGAACTGGGATCATACCATAGATAATTTGTGTCTGTGTGGGGAGGGGCCATGCATGGAATAAAGCATTTAGGAGCTGCCTCTGTCCAATAGTAGGACAGGGGGGCAGTCCTGGAGTAAATTTTCTGTTTCCCATCCATATATTCAAGGTATTTATGAATATGGAAAGGGATTAAGCTTATTTTATGTGTGTTCTAGAATAGCAGTATCCTCTGTGAGAGATACATGTCCCTATAAACTGTTCTGCTGATATTGTAGAAGGGTTTTAGATCTCTAGACTAAGCATTTTTGATGCTATTTGACTTGCTATTGTGCAATAAATCCATCAGTATTGGATCAGAGGATGCCTTATATGTTGGACACAGGTCATCTCTTAGCAGTCTGTAGGATACTGAGTATAGTGACAGGGCTTTCAGTCTGTCCATGTAGGCAGGTTGTTTAGGCCTTGCACTCTTTCAGCAAGGTACTGCTGTGGTCATTCCAGTTGGTGTATGTGTTTGGATAGATACATACCAAAGGAGATATTATAGTCCGGTTCCTATTATATGATCAAAAATGCATTCATTTGAATGCATCTTGATCAAACTTGAAAGCACAAAACAGCAAAATAGTGAAATGGCATATAAGCAATTTCTTTCCCTGGGAAAGAAATCGCTTGGCCACCTCCGTTACTTTACCATTTTTGTCACTGTAGTACGATGTGGGTGTTGCTATATTTAAGTAGGGGGTGTGTGTGTGTGTGTGTGGGGGGGTGAAGTCCTCCATTTTATGTAATGTTTTTAAGTTTTTTTTTGTTTTTTTTTTTTTGTGGAACAGTGATTTTTTTTCCCTTGGAAAAAAATCTCTGTTCTAAGTGTTCAGGATTGTAAGCTTTCACTTACATGGAATCGATAAATCAGCGTTCACTGTTTTAAACATTCGCTGATTTAATTTAGACCCTTATAGTCAATGGCTGGTTTAATGAGGGCTGAGTGAAGTATTGTCCCGTGTTTGAGTATCTTTTTTAGGAATCCTTAAGATCGTGTTTTGTCCCTTGAACCTGGAAGGTATGCTTATGTGGTATCAGTCTTTATAGTGGGTATCTGTTTCATCTGGCAATTACTGTCCCATTAGATTGACTTGGATATCAGGAAAGTGTTTTGAGTGTGTATTATGTGAAATTACGCCAGGGACTTTAACATGTAGTTTGGATATATATTAACATGGTTTTATTGAAGGACATTCCTGATTATATAACCCAACTAGTTTCTATCAGTCAATATGGGAAACCTCGGCATTGGATTTGGGCCAAATTTATGATGCAGGCTATTTGGACTTGGCCAAGTAGACTCACAGTCTGATTACTATGTATACTGAAAACTGAACATTGAAATGATTAAAGGAAGAACAGGAGTTGTAGGTGTGATGCATCTCTTAGAGAAGCAAAGATAAGGGAATGATGTTCACAAAATAAAGAGTGCAGTGCTAATAATTTTTATTTTATATTGTATGAAGAAATATTAGCTTAACTGTTTCCAATATTCCAGTTTTCCTCACATCTAACCTACAAATTACACACGGCAATTTTTAGAACTTGGTTATGTTGCACCTGCAATGTCAATTGATACTATGTCACATATTGAGTATATGTAACCTACTTTTTTTCTTCACAGTACATGTACCTGCCTGTGGCAAATATTGATAATCTCAAGTGTGTGTTGTGAATACCTTGGTGTCAGGGTGTTTACATCCAGACAGTTGTTGTTTGTGTGGGTATACAGATGTTTAAGGAGTGCATGTTCCTGTTTTAAGACAACAAAGCTGAGGAAACATCAGAACTCTCACTTTTAATTACTTGTTTCATGATGCTTCCTTTATTTAAGTATTTTCTT
Source organism: Protopterus annectens (assembly GCF_019279795.1). Lineage (NCBI taxonomy): Eukaryota > Metazoa > Chordata > Ceratodontiformes > Protopteridae > Protopterus > Protopterus annectens. Next base: position 778,137,431 of record NC_056734.1, read on the forward strand.
TCTTTTCTCTTTATCATTTGCACTCCATTTGGCATTGCACTCTCTTGACTGACAGTGGTCTCTAACAGTGAACAAGAGTTTACTTTCTATGGAAAAAAATTAAAAATTGTAATTTGGGCTGCCTTCTGTAGCACAAACTAGTCTGGTACTGGTGTGAGGCCATCAGTGCTCCGGATAGAACTCATTGAAGAAAATGTACCTGTCAGGTAGCTTTCTCTGTGGCACAATGTGAAAGTTCAGTGAGATTAAAGAAAGAGGACAGTTAATGAAAGGTTTGTATATAGTTTACAGAAAATTTTACGGAGGGGGTGTGAATACACATTAACACAAATTTTGTTTTATCATTGTTTTGTTTGTGCTAAACCAGCAAACGGCTTTTGATACTGCGCTAGCTAAGCCGAGACACTCTGAACGTGTCGTTTGCCCTGCTCTCTCTATATAAAACAGTTTGACGTTAACTTTTCTTATTTTAATATACAGCTGGTCTCATAATTACTCTGAATAGTTGGATTGGTTCCTAGAGCTGAACCGCTACCGCTGGCATACTCGCATTATAACTTTAGTGCTTCTTTTAGCTTTTAAGGGACCAGGCAACCTAGCAGAGACTCCTCATGGTGTTGTGCTTACTTTATTGCTGCATCCGATACCTCTATAGTCTGGCACTGTCCTTTCCCGGACTTTATCTACTGTATTGTATTTTACTGTAGTAACCTTCTTATTATAGATTATATATCAAATATGATAAATTATTTGCTGAACCTATCAAAAAAGCCTAGCTATATTATTGCTTGTTTTATAACTGCTGATTTTAAGATTGCTATTAATAAATAGGGTATGCTTCATAGCTGATATCCTACATGTAGATGATAGTCCTACTGAGCCTGGAAACAGTGTCCTGTTTTAGTATTAATGTGCTGTACAGCTGGTTTAAATGTAATAACTACTGCTCCTACTTCTAAGGGAATATTTACATGCTTGCTTTATATGTTTTGTGTTTATGCTATCTGCTGTGACATGCTACAGTATTAATTTGCTGAACTGTTGGTTTAAATGTTACACCTATTGCTGCTACTCCTAAGGGAATATGTATTTGCTTGCTATCTATGTCTGTGTTTGTTTTCTACTGTGAAGTAGTACCTGTCCTACCTTGACAATTGCTAACACTTTTTTTCCCTCCCCTACACCACTTTGTCTCTTCTCCCTCATCTCAGTTCCATATTCCTCCTGTGCTATTACCTGCACTAGTCTCTTGAAACCAACTTGCCTGTGGAAAGAATCCTATCAGAATCACTTCAGTGGCATCTAACAGCTTAATTTCCCTGCATCCTGTTTCAAGAAGAATAAGAAAGTATGTCACTGGTGTCCATAACCTGCTAAGAACATTGTAAACTATTGTATACCTTTGTACCAAACCCATTAAGGAATATAACTTGGGCATTAGGCCAGGACAGCCAGCAGTCTCTACCCCCCTCTTGCACTACTATCACCTGCCTCCTAACCTTTACTACAACTCCTATTTCTTGCAGTCACCCCCTCCCAGTTCTATAACTTGCTTACTCCCCCTCTAACTCACCTGCAATAGTGGACCCGTCCACTAGGTGGCACCCTTTTCCAGTTTTCACCTCTTGTTTTACCTTCTGCTCTCTTGTTTCCTTATCTAACTTTTTGACCTCCCAGACCTTACCTTATACTCTCTCCTTACCCTTATTACTACTGTCTGCAACCACCTTTTCCATCTCAGACTCCTTGCTTATCTCTGCTATTACCTACTCCTCACTACCAATCTTATCCTCAGTATCCAGCTCTGCTGATTGTTTCTTGTCTAACCATCTGACTACCTGCTTCTACCTGCTCCGTTCGCCCTGCGGGCTCACTCCGCTCCCCTCCCTACCCCCAATTCCCACCCACCCCCAGGGGTCCTAAACTTAAAGCTCCTTGGACACACCCCCTACTCTGATCTTCCAATCCTCCTCCTTCTCACTCTAACTTCCTACCACACCCACCCTTACCCTTTCTCAGCCTTACACTTACACTTATTCTATCTATTTCTACCCTTTATTTCTTCCACTTACACCTCCTTACTATACTCCTCTTACACTAAGACTTACCTCTTTTATTGTACTCCTGTCTCTGTTTTACACCTATCCTCTCTTTTCTTTCCTACATTGTTCTATACTTCTACTCTACAATAAAATACACCATTTTACTACATCCTCTCATACTTCTCTTACCTTTCACAAACACTCCTACTTCTACTATGGCTCCATACCTGCCAACCCAGATTGCACTCTCTACCCTACTAGTTTCCACCCTATGCTCAATTTACCTCCTATCCCTCTATGAGAAACCATTGTATGTCCAACCTTTCAATCCACATAAACACACTACTACATTTCTCAATCCTCTAAATTCATATCCTTATACTTCTTCTACCCCTAACTATCAACTACCTAGATTCCACCGACTGACACATCTCAAATATGTCTTGCCTTCTGATAACAAAACTAAATTTCTAACCTTTCTAAAATGTAACCTCACTATGAAACCTATCAATCTTAACCTTCAAGCTGGAGATATCCACCCCGACCCTGGTCCAACTTTCTCTTCTCCCCTAATGTCCATACCCAAACTCAATAATAACTTCCTAATAGGACATCTTAATACCCAAAGCATAAACAACAAAATACCCTACGTGCATTCCCTCCTTCATATACACTCATTTGACATTCTCTGCATCTCTGAGACCTGGCTAAAGCCCTCCACTAAAGACACTGAAATTACTCCCCAAGGCTACAATATGGTAAGACTTGACCGTCCCAACCATAAAGGTGGTGGAGTTGCAATTCTTTATAAAAATCATCTAAATATTACTACCCTTCCTGCCTCTCCAACTCAAGATAGCAAGGTAGAAGCAATCATTTCAAAACTCCAATTAAATTCAAAAAAATCCCTTTATATTATATGTATATACCTACCACCTGGCAATAACATACCTATCCTTGAAAATTACCTTAGCTGGATATCTGCCACATATCCCCAAGAAACTATTATCCTAGGTGACCTGAACATAGACTGGAATAGCATTACTGCTGATAATCCTTCTTCTCATATCAACCTCCATGGTTTTATCCAAACCATTACTTCAACTACTAGGCTCAACAAACATAGTAATAGAGAAAGCATTTTAGACTGGATTCTTATAAATAAAGTCAAAGATAGTTACAAAGTAGGAACATTGCCAGATGATGTTAGTGATCACTCCTTAACATTCATAACAAGGGAAAAGGCTGATTGTGTAAACCCCTGCATTATAAGAAACATACGCACCATCAAACACTTCAATCCAGAACTGTTTCAGTCTGAACTTAGTGCATGTAATTGGAACCCCTTAAAAACACTCCCTCTTGAAAAGGCAGTAATATACTTTAACTCTACTTTTTTATCCATTCTTGACTTACATGCTCCTGAACGTAGCATTCGAATTAAATCTAATGCTGCCCCCTGGCTCTCCCATGATACCAAAAAACTTATTCTCACTAGAAATAAAGTCTGGGCCGCATGGAGATCACACAGAAATAACCCTGATCTTCTACTCTTCCGCCAGCTTAGAAATCTAACCAAAAAGGCAATAATAGCTGATAAAAAGAAATTCTACTTTAATCTACAACAAACTCACCTTAATAATTCAAAACTTTTCTGGTCTTCAGTCAATAGACTCCTCTCCCCAGGAAGTTCTAAAACACCTTCCCCACTTAATGCTGATCCTGATACCCCTCAACAAACTGCAGATGCTTTCAACTCTTTTTTCACTGAAACTATACAAGCTCTTGCTAATCAATTGAATGCTAATAACTCACATCCAACATGTAACCTTATAAACTCTGCCTTTAAATTCTCTCTACATCCTATCTCTACATCTTACATATACAGACTCCTTCTCAAACTAAAACCTTGTACCCCCTCTGCTGACAAGTTACCTTCACTCTTTCTACAAAAAGCTGCCAAGGCTATCGCATATCCTATTTCTATTCTCATAAATAGGACAATCAAAGAAGGTATCATCCCTGATTTATGGAAGGTCTCTCACATTATCCCACTCCATAAAGGTGGTAACTCCATTGACTACTCTAACTATAGACCTATTGCTCTCCTTTCTCCACTGGCCAAAATAATGGAGAAATGTATACACCATCAGCTTGTACAACACCTCTCTCTCCACAACATCATAGCCAACTGTCAACATGGCTTCAGACCATATCATAGTACTACTACTGCCCTCCTTTCCTTTGTAGACACTATTAACCGGAACCGTAACAACAATCTACTCTCTTCTGCCATCTTCATTGACCTCTCCAAAGCATTCAACATGGTTAACCACTCTTTATTAATCAATACTCTTGAATCCCTATCTTTTGATATCCCTGCCATTAGATGGTTTACTTCTTATCTCACCAACAGAAAACAAGCTGTTCTCTGGAATAACCACATCTCTTCTCTTTTGCCTGTTTCTGTCGGAGTTCCTCAAGGCTCTATTCTCGGCCCACTTCTCTTTTCCCTCTTCATTAATGATCTCCAAAATATTATCCCTCAAGCTACTTGCATTCAATATGCTGATGATTCTACACTCATCTGCTCTGCACCGTCCACTTCAGAACTTAGATCTCATACTCAAAAAGTCTTTAATACCATCGAAACATGGTTCTCTAGTCGATTCCTCTTACTAAATGCTAAAAAAACTAAACTCCTCCTCTTCACCCCCACATCTAGGACCCCCCCCTTTTAACTTCACCATCTCCTCTAACAATGCCACTATCATCTCTCCTGACTCTACCACTAAACTGTTAGGTATTACTATTGATAATAATCTCTCTTTCAACCAACACATTAACAACTCCATAAAACTTGTCAATAGGAAAATTGGATCCTTATATCGTATTAGACCATTTCTAACACCTTCCTCTAGAACCAGGATTGCTCACTCCCATCTGCTTTCCACTCTTCTCTATGCTTCTCCCATTTTCACCAACCTTAAGAAAAACAACCTAACTAAATTGGCTACCTGCTACAATAACATTGTTTCGCTTCGCTACAGGGAACCCCTACAGAACGCATCACTGTCTCAACCTTAAACCATTAGGCTGGCCAGAATTTCAAAACTATCTTGCAATCCAACAACTCACTATTGCCCATAAAATTCTGTACCAACCAATGAACACCCCTATACTCTCTCAACTCATAATCCCCTATAATAATCTTAACTCTCTCCGCTCCTCTAGTAAACTATTGGCTAGTTCTATAAAATCAAATAACACTGCTGGGGACTCCCTTTTTACCAATTCTGTAGGTACAAAATGGAATTTACTTCCTAGCAACATAACAAAGATTACATCATTACCTCTTTTCAAACAAAACATTAAACTACACTTCCAAAATCACTGGCTGTGCACCTGTAGTAAACCTGATTAACTTTCCACTACTTATACTCTACTTCAAAACTATCTCCTACTTCCTACCTACTTACTTGCTCTCCTTTCTATAACTAATCACTTCTAATTTCCCTTATTCTTAGCTCTCTTTTCTTTTACTTCCTACCTGTATCAATATCTGACAAAGTATTTTTTAACTTTATATAGTATCTTTGACTTTAACTGTGTGTGGTAATTATTTCATTTAATATCTTTATCTTACTTAGTATTTTATGTTTGTATAGGTATTTTTTGTTTTATTTTGTGGACTGTGTGAGTCAGTAATTAACTCACTTAGTAATAATAAGTAACTGTAGAGTTGTTAGTTTTTGTCTATTCAAACTTTCTTTAAAACACAAGTATGTTTTTTTTTGTATTCTCTGTGGAGCTTTTCTCCCCGGGCCTCTACTGAAAATGGAAATATTTCCAGCTAGACTAGCCCGGTCAACAAATGTAAAATAAAAAAAATAAAAATAAAACAATTGTATAAAACTCAACTATTCTCAGTATTGCTAACAACATGTGAGCTGCTGCCTGTCCTCTTTCCTATTATTTGACATTACCAAAAGTCCTGATCATATGTTCCACAAATTGACATTCTAATGTGGCAAGGAGATCTGAGAAGATTTAATGTGTCACTGTAATACATTTATTGCTCTGGTTATTGCTAGTTATACTCTTTAATTGATTTAACTTTTCTTTCAATTTATTCCTATTTTTCTAATGCCTTTGACATTTGTGCTCCACTCAGCAGCATGCAAACACTTTTCACAGCCAAAGGAAAAAAGTGAAACAATTAATTTCAGCTGCCTTTTGTAGTGCAAATGAGCCTGGCAAGAGTGTGTGATAATCAGCACTCTGGTTAGTGCTCACCGAAAAAAACAATGCACCTGCCATGTAATTTTTTCTGTGGCATAAGATGTAAGTGCAGTGATCTTTAACAAAGATGATGGTTGATGCAGGGTTCAAATGCAGCTTGCAGGTACTTTTACAGAGGTGGTCAGAATGCTATTTGTGACAACATTTTGATTATGAATATAACAGTAAATACAAATGAGTATCATACCTACATTTATTGCAACAAATATAGTGTTAATGCTTGCTATATAACCCAATATAATGTGTGTAATGTAATGGCGATGATATTTAATTTAAAATGCAATTGCATAGGTGTCATGTGCACAATGGTTTTGTTATTATTTTTGCTCATCATGTATCATATGTATGTGTTTAAAACAATATGCATTGGGAAGTATGTATGTATGTAAGTATGTATGTATGTATGTATGTATGTATGTGACATACTCCAATATGTATTACTCATGTCATGGAACTCCATGCATCTGAAATGAAATTACAACCACAAATACTGCCTTTTACATAGGAACCTTGCTCCATGACTACTTAAAGTCACACACACACACACACACACACACACACACACACACACACACACACACACACACACACACACACACACACACACACAGGCATCTCTTAGGTATATCTCCATTCATTCTAAAATTAGTATATCTCTAAATCCTTTGGCACTTATAGCAAAGAAGCAGAATTTAACATTTCTATCCTGCTCTTTCTCAAGGGTTCAATTCTCAGGTGGCAATACTTAATCTTACTAGTGTTTAAGCCTCAACAGCCTAATATGCTACGTCATACCATTTTTCTACAGCCAACAATGATTATAACAACCCCCATAAAGCATTTCAGTGTTTAACATTGGAACATGTATTAATATGATGATAATCACACGTGTAAATCTCATTGCCATATTTCACACCTTCCATGCTTTTTTGATGTAATCACTGCCAATGTGTCAACCAAGCCACTGTCATGCTTCAGCTGCACAAATGCAGCTGGCAAGGCTGTGTGTCATTGTGCACAGGCTGTAAAATGCAAGATATTGCTGGTGAAGGTGAGGGTGATTTTTCCATTTAGTGCACAAAGGTCGGTTGTTGAGGTATCCATCATTTTAGTGCCATTCCTCATTAAGTGCTACAGCCAGAGGCTGCTGCAAGGGATTATACTAGGTCTCATTATAAGGCCGCAGCTTGGAATAGCTTGGCAAGGCTGTCTCCAGTGCAACTGGCATCCCATGTACTGGGGAGTAATGTCTTCACAATTACAGTGACATGAAGAGGCACAAGCAGGACAATGGGAGGATGAATTTAAGGCTGCAAACACCCCTTAGTTGTGTTACTCATCACCAGTGTATGATATGGTATTGATTAGCCTGCCAAAACAGTTACTCATTATGCTTTCATACTTATTTTTTTTCTTTCCTGTACTGTACTGTAAACTGCTGAAGAGATAGCAGAAAATTGTGAGGCACATCAGGAAAGACTAACTTATCTCAGAGAGGCATGGGGTAAGTATGCATCGGGTCTGAATCTAAGCTAGATAAATATTTTCAGTCAATCAGTCTATTTCATCTTCGGCAGGCTTACCTAAAATTTTATATCAAGCACATATGTCTGCTCTAAAAGCTCTTGGTACTTGCATTAGGCAACAAGTACACAACCTGAGCCATGTATGTGTTCAGTACCCACAACCAGACTTTAGATTTTATTACAGGATATTATTTATAAAATTTTAACTGCAATATTGCATTTCATTAGCAATTCAATTTTTGCAAATGCAATTATCAACTTTGAAAGTGTATATCCAATATTACAGAGTCAAATAAATGCTTCTATTTTTCATATCATAGCATTGTGATTGACTGATGACACATTAATGCCTTCCCATCATATCTGGATGTGGCAAAGGTGCACATATTTATATTTCATATTTGTTTATGTATTTAAATAATAAAACAGTATGGCATGTCATTGATCTAATCCTCTGTTTTGTCTGCCTCACCCTATCTCTGTTTTTTAATATATATTATTTTTTTTTGTTTTCATGCATTGCCAATGAAAACAAAATGACCAACTGCAAAGGAAGCTAGACTGACCATTGAAGTTTGGCCTGCTATACCTTTACAGGCAGCTGCAATGGTGGCACCAAAACAGGTAGCACAGACACCCAGTACATCTGGATTATAACTTGTCTGTGTTGCCTCCACAACTCTTGCCCTAACGGCTTCTCTTGTATCAAGTATCTCTGTCTCAGCTGCAGGTGCAGTGGTACCCTCCAGGAGCACTAGTAGTAGAGGTGGTGGTTTTGTCACCAGTCAGGATCTGTCAGGTCTGCTGGATGATATAATGAAAAGGGGTCTCAGTGCCTGAATTGGTAGGGTTGAAAAGATTCTGTGTTGTATTGCCAAATTGATGCCATGTCTAGCACTGACTCAGGCAAATGAAACAGGAGACATTGATAACAGGTTTGAGGGTGAGGACTGTTTCCAAGCTGAAGGTATTTGCAACTCCAGTGTGCCCTACCTATCTACAATCATGGTGTCCCCAACTTTTTGTGTCCATCACCATCACTGTCTGTTTTGCATGTCCTTTATGTCTGCACCAGCTATCTAACCTACCCTACCTAACTGACCTTTTCATTCCTAAGCACCCTGCTAATACTTCTACCCCCCAAGAAATGGGCACCTGTCCCACAAAAAAAATGATGCCTCATACATAGCTCTCCACTTTGCCTATGTGTCATCTCAACACTCTTGATTTGGTCTATTTGGCTGCACAACATTATTCTGTTTTTGGCTCCCATCCCTGGTGTGGCAACTCTCAATATGAAGAAATAGCTAAGGTGTTGTCCTACTGCCATCTTGCAAATTTCTGTTTTCTTTCTCCTGTGTCCTCCCCTTCTGCTTCCCTCCATTTTAACTACTGTTCTATCAACCCCCTTTTCACATGCTCAATCTTGCAAAAAAAAAAAAAAAAAAAATAGAATCACACACAACGTACATGGCCAGAAACCATCCATCAAAAAGCTTTTACCTTTTTGTACTCAGCATTTGCACAGTGCTTGGCATTGCACATCATTGTTGAATGATGCTGAATGGTGTTTCACATCCTATGGCAGTTAGACATGAAACATTTATGTTTTCCATCACCTGTACTATCTTCGTGCAAATGTGTTTAAGCATGCTGTGCTATAGGAATACTGATTAAAGGCAGAATAAAGGCACTACTTTGCAACAATTATTCTAACAGTTCTTAGGCTGTTGGATGTAATGATTAAGAAGTTCAGGTCTATATTACAATGTTGAAAGGCAAGTTCACCAAACACATCTTTATCAACATGTAAATATCAACCTTTTCTAATGCCAAAGGCCACATCAGCTAAATTTTTCCCAGGGGGAAAAATTGCTCACCCATACATAAACCAAACTTTTAAACCCTACATAATGGAGGGCTTCACCACAGATGTGGAGGGTTATGCCCCTCACACTCCAATAACTAAATATACCAACTTCAAGACTGCACTACAGTGGAGAAAAGGGCAGATCCCCAATGACGGCCAAGTGATTTTTTTCCCCGGGGAAAAAAATTTGCTGAGGTGGCCATTTGGCATTTCAAAAGGTTGATATTTATGTGTCGATAAAGACGTGTTTGGTGAACTTGTCTTTTGGCATCGTAATATAGACCTAGAAGTTCCTTTGTGGTATGCTGAGAAAATGCACCTGTCTGTTGAATGATGTTTTTGGTTAATTTCCAGATGCATATTATATTATTGTTCCATGTTATTTTGTAATCATGTCATATCTTTAAATGCAAACATCTGTATTTATTTTCAGTTACAACATTTCCTGAACATAGCATTTGAATATTGTTGCAAAAAAGCATTTGCAAAAAGCATTCCATCCTCAACAAGGAGGCTTCTTAAACCACCCTTAACCTGCTTATGTCTTAATCTTTTTTCTGCTCTTCCTCCTATAGCAATCATTTAATGGCACACAACATGTCAGATTAATAATAAGGAAACACCCTAAGACTAACACACCATAAAGACATTCACCGATGTCCCATAAATCAAACTCTTGGTATGTCTTTCTCCTTTTTTCTCTTTCTCTCTGTTTTCACCCATTGTCTCATCACTTTTTATTGTTACATCTGTATTAGGCTGGTGTATATAATGTTCATTGTATGGGAGTTTACTATTGTCATTACTGTGATGAATCCTAATGTGTATTTACTCCTTTGCTTCAGTATGTTGTTGCTGTCCCTTCAATTGTGAGATTTTAATGTTGTGAAGGAGCTTCTTTGTTGTGGTTAGGTCTGTAGGCTAATTTTTGCTTAGTGTCAAGGGTTTGAATCCTGACGTATGTTATTGACTGTTTTTATAAGACTGTTTTATATGTAGCTGTTTCCTACATATCGTATTGACCCACTGTTATCCTACTTCTGCCATACTCTACTTGTTCCCTGCCTCCCTCTCCCCATCAGTCTTCCTACCCCCTTCAGTATTATTGTGTAATGCCTGGTGCCAAGCAGCACAGATAGATTATGAGAAATGGAAGTAGAGAATTGTTAGCAAAATCTTGTGGGTTTTTGGCTTGGTCACATTAGCCTGATGGCCTTCATGCTACTGTGGTCATCTGGACGGTTCTGTGCAAATTTGGCTAATAGCATTATGAGGAAACAGTTCATACTATCTCTTCTAGCAGCTACAGAGTGGAATGTACACCATATGAGATGCTGCAATTGTAAGGAGTGTTATGAGGAATACTGCTCAAAACATTAACATGACAGGTCCCTTCAGTGCTTCATATTCATTCACAAAATGCTCATATCTTCCTAGAAATTACTGCAAGAAATTAGGTACAATCAAGGCTTTATCTTTAACAAGCATACTACAACAGGCACATTTGGACTATATTGCTACTATACACACATATGGTGATTGTATCAATATGGATTCATTTCAATATATGTTCTGAATTATATTTGTTGTGACACATACATGTCTGTTATTGATATACTGACTATTTATTACTCAAACATGTCCTACAAATGATAACAATTATAACATGCCCAAAATACATACAAGATCCCCAGATAAGAGGTCTGTGCAACTATAATACCTGTATCATCCATATAACTAGTAATGCACTGCAAGTGTCATGACTAATGTAGACAACATGCACACAGACCATTAACATAACACATATCTGCTCAGAATTTCATCACAATCAGACCTGAGTGTCTCTTTATACTCCTTATTTGTACTAAGGTTGACTTGGAGCAACACTGACTCCAGCTAACTTACATTGTAAGTTCAGCACCTCAGTATACCATTATATATACAAACATAGGCAGCTGCTCAATTCCAGCAAAGGACAACATTATTTGAGTGTACTAATGAAACAAAACCACCATTGTATCAAGTTATTAAGATCTATTTTTATGTTGGGCAAACAACTTTAAACACATTTTGTGATTTCATGTCAGAGAAACATTTGTTCTGGAACTGCACTGGTGTGAGTACTCCTGTGGCACATGCAGTGAGTAATAACTTGCATAGCATATCTACACAGATAGATTGTGGTTTGATTATAGGTGCGTGTGTGCATATAAAACAAGGTGTATGGAAAAAGTTTCCTTTGACAAATTTTTCACAGTTGTGTGAACACTAAAATAAGTATCTCCTTTTCATCATACTGACAAATTAATATTGTACAAATCAACATCAAATCTTTTCTTACTTCACACATTAATTTCCGTTATTTGTGATAAGTTCATTTGCTATCTTCTGTGGCAGATGAGTCAATACACAGCTCTGCAGAGTGTGCAGTATGATAGGCAGGGGTTTGAATCTCGTGCCATCTGTCTGTCAGATAACTGTGTCAGACAGGAGTGGCTTAGACAAAGAAAGTAGTTATGACACAGTTAGAAGGCCACATTTTTAAGGTATCACACCTGAATTAAGGGATCAATACCCATTACACTAGAAAACTGATGTAAGCCCTTCATGGGTCTTCTTCATGATACAACCAATGTGCATCTTTCTGTTGCATGAATGGTCAATACATAGCCCTCTGGTATCTGTCATGGTATGTGCTCAAGTCTAGCAAGATACAAATGTTGAGCATGTCATTGACTGCTAAGAGGCACTACCCATTTTCCAAATAATAATGCTCTGTATTGCATGTCTTCATCCAAACATTTATGTATTACTGTAATTGTTTTCTTCATACTGTAGAGCTTTATAGAACATGAAGGCTTACATAATATTTTTATTGTATGGCATGCTTCAAGATCATGAGGAAGTATGATTGGGCCTGTGTTATGAGACTTTCTTGTGTATTTGTGTTGTTCACTTCCTGTTATGGTAGTGTTCACTGTAATTCCTTGTGAGCATGCCCAGTATAATGATGTAGTAGATGTGCTACATTTACCAGTGGAGATATTGAACTAATGAAATGTTATCAGATATGTATTGTCATGTGTCACTTATGTATGTCATCTGTTATTATATTACTATTTACCATTTACATGAATAAAAACACATGCTAGTCTAATAGGTGTTTAAAAGTAATATACCCCATTTCTATGGTTGCAAGTGACAACATATGACAACGACATGACCCTTTCTGATGTGGATGACACAGCAGATGTAGGGTTCATTACTTTTTGTTTGTATATGATGAAGTGAGAATACAGTAGTACTGTCGGTTACTACTAATGAATTCCCCATATTTAAATTTCAAATGTAATAACTGAGTATATGCAAATATCCCCTAATATATCTAGTGTCTTTGCTGTTATATCAACATAGCATTTTATTAACATTCATAACACATTTTCTCCCCCTTGTTGCTTTGTATCCTTCTCACATCCTTTGTTAGCATGTACATTATTATTCATGTGGATGGATCAATAATTGTGAACAGAATTGATTATTATTACATCAGTATGAAAGTATTTACATTAAAAACTCTTTATGAAATAAACTAATTTTACTGAATTATCTAAGCACGTTCCCCTTTTAGCCTCTTCTTTCTTATTTCTGCACTAATCCCATTGTATTATGTGCACAGTCTCCCCATTTCACTTCCCCTGCATCTTACTTCTGTCAATAAACTTGCTTTGTATTAGCTGTCTGCTCATGCTTACTTAAGGGGTTTGTCTGCAGTCAAACCCTTTTGCTTACATTGTGTGTTTGAGCTTCTCCGCACCTTTTCATAGCTACTAACACTTCTGCTAGCCACAAAAAAAAGTGCTGATAAATGTGTACACTTTCTTTGCAGCATGCATATTCAGTGAGCACTGCTGCTCATTCTAACATGAAGTAATCATGTAGGCTTAGTGCAAAGTGTACATGTTTTTTAATGAAGCCTAGGGATGGTCTCATAAACTTAACTTTTACAGACATGTCACAGTGCCATTCTGCAAATTTACTCAGCTTCATTAGGAATGCAATGTCTCTTCACGGTGAAGAATGCAGTGTAGGTCTAGAATACAAGAAGAATCTTTGTGCTTTTTAAGTAAAAATTATAATACTTCTGAAAAATTCAGCATCTTTCCTATACAACCATGTTTGTATTCTCAAATTCCGAAGACAAGTAAAATTACACACCTTTGGTTATGTTTGCTTCTTTGTTGAAGGAATATTATTTGATGGAACTTACATTTTATGATCTGGCATATTTACAGTAATGGTATTGTTTTAAGTTATTTATGTTATTGAATAATCACGTTTTGGAATACTTGGTTAGATAAACCTTTTTTTCATTAAACATGTTATTTCATGTGGTATTTGCTTGCGTTCCTACTTACAGTATTAAGCAGGTATACCTCCAGCCACTTCACTGTTAGAGGTAGAATGGCAGATGCTAAACAAGGATTGACATTAAATTCATTTAGCTAGTGTACAAATTGGTATGCAGTTAAAAAGTTTTAACTACATTCATGTGTAATCTCCTAATTAAAATCTTAAAACTGACTCTGCTGCAGATATAGTCTACATAGTTAAACTGCTATCAAAAGTGAGGTTAGTGTTTTAAGGCAAGAAGAGTGTTCTATTTTTTTCTACAGCATGGCAAAACATTTTGCACACTGGTTTTTATTCTGCATTACAGTAAGGGCTCAGTAATGAAACATGTTCATAGGTTCATAGGTAGGTACTAGGCTATTGGCCCTAGGGCCTATACAAGCCTAGCCAAAAAGGTACCCTGGCTTTCACCACCCAAGAAAATGATTTTCCTGTGCCCCTGTCAAGCAGAGCCACAGAAGTGATAACCCAGGGTTAATTTCCTATTTTGCATGCAATCATCATGATTTTTCTTGAAGGGTGCTAATGAAGAGCACTGTTTGACATAGATAGGTAGTCTGTTCCAAAGTATGGGAAGTCACTGGGACAGGAATCTATCCCTCCAGCATGTTCTGTTTATTGTGGTGCAAGGTTTAGGTCCCTAGAGCATATAGCTCAGAGGGATTGGGATTTCTTTAAGTGGAGCATGTCCAACAGCTCTGGGTTTGACATAGCTTTGTATGTTAGGCAGAGATCGCCTCTAAATAGGCGATATGCGATAGAGTAAAGCTGGAATTTTGAGACGGTCTGTGTAGGGCACCTGTTTGAGGCCAGTAATCCTCTTTATGAGGTATTTCTGCGGCTTTTGCAATTGTTGTAGATGTCTTGTGAGGTACATACCAAAAGGGGCATTGTACTCTATAATGGGTCTAATGAGTGATGAGTAGAGGGGAACAATGACCTCTTTTTTTCCTGGATGAGAAACCTTTTGTGATGTGGTGTGCTACTTAGAAGGATTTCCTGACCATTGTGGCGATGTGATTATCAAAGGCGAGACTATTGTCCACCTGTGTCCCAAGGTCACTTATCACACTTTCGGTGTTAAGTAGACTACCGCCTATGGTAGTTCATGGGTACAGAGTTTTTGCCAAAGTATATTGTATATCCAAATGTTGCAAGGTCATTTTCTACAGTCATGTGACATGCATATCCTCCTCTGTACTTGGCTGAAATTCAAGAAGTAATAGCACTTAACGTGAAGAAAACATATTTAATTAAGTTATTATATCTCCCAGTTTGCCTTTACATAATTTCTAGGGAATGATTTCTTTCTAATTTCCTAACTTAGACAAAAATATTGCTAACCTGGGTGGTATAAAGTACAAACTAATGTCAACAAGCATGGAAGATGCATGCCAGGAATTTGAAATACCTTTTAAACCATTAGGTGAATCAACAGGTATTTTCCTATTTCCAAACAATTTTACATATGCATTTAATGTATATAAGCAGACCAGTTATTAACACATTCAAAGTCATGCATTAAGGTTAATCACTGACTCTAATCTGCCCTAAGGTGTGACTGCAAGGGTGTGTGATATTGAAGAAAGACCTGGCAACCTATTTCCTTCCCCCTTTGCCTTGAAATCTGTGCTGGTAATGGTGACAATTGAAGTGGTCACTCTAGGAGTCAGATGAGACTCTTAAAAGAGCAAATGAATGAGATTAGACCACGAGGACTCATTTTTGGCTATGAATCAGTCAAAATGAATAAAGAGAGTGGAACAGTTTGTAAATGTATAAGACTAAGTTTAAAATATGTAACTTAAATGAACTACTAAAAAAAGGAGCACATTGGGATAATAACACATGCATGGTTAAAAAGGGAAGTAATTTAAATAAAAACACCTTATGTTTTTCAAATGGCCTTAGCAATTTGAAACACAAGCCTAATTTGAACTCCGATGGATGTGGGTATCAATCAGATGAAGTGACTGGAGCAAATTCCCCATGTTAGGTCACTGCATCAATACAGCTGCATTTTCTCTCATTGAACAAAATAATTTGAGACATGCTAACAATAGGTACTTAGAGTCTACTTTTACACATTCCAGAGCCAGGGAGTAATGAAGCAGAAGGCCTTATTACTAAGCACACATGATTACTGAGCAGTGGCCAATGCCAAAATAAAAGAAGATGAAGGATGCAATGTACTCATCTGTGCTTAAAATTGGAATGTTGTGGCATGAAATAAACAATGTCCCAAGTAGAGCAACTAATCATTTACTGCCTCTATGATTTGTTTTCAGGAAGCCAATCAGCTCCTTCAGCTGCAATGCAATGAAGTCTTTTACTGAGATAGTTAGGGAAAGAGTGGCGTATTTTATTTAAATTATCTGTAGACTATTTGTCAGTGGCTAATGTGGCTGTCACTGTAGAATATGGGTAATTAACTTTGCTATTACCTAGATAAAGGGTATGCGCATGTCATAGGGTACACTTCTTTTACAAATTCTGTGTAACTAAACATCCAGTGTAGACTAGAAGCTGGTCCCACTTAGCTATTGTTATTTAGTGACCATTCTGATAAATATATGTATATTTCATGGTGTTAGTAGTGAAGACGCTTGCAGAAGTAAATAAGTGGATGTCTTTCTTACAGATTCTTTAGAAATATGGAAGAGTCATTTTTAGGGTTAAAAATGCTTTCACTGCAACCAGCAGGAGCTGTCGTGTTGCAAGGCAACATAGCCATAGAATCTTTGGATACATTAATTTGACTTCTCAGGACAGGCCCATTGATTTAATGGGATAAAATCCTCACTCAGACCCAAGTGACCTTATTTTAATCAGTAACTTGGGGCAGTTGTTCGAAATGGGTGGGGAAGAAAGAAGACATGAGGCTTTGCCTGTCCTGGTGTCTTTAGGAGACAGGAGAATTTATGATGTTGTCTAGAAGGAAGATAAGGTCTAAATAACTTTGGTGGTGAGTGAATTTCAGAGTTGCAGCTTAGTACACTGGTGGGTCTGGGACACATTTCCTATCTATGAACTCAGGGTCTGGAGATCCTGGGCCATGCCTCATTGTGTTTTTATTCAATAAAAGCAACGCCTGCATGCAAAGTAGGGAGAACTGTAACAAAACAAGTCCAGAACCTCTTTTATAGCTAAGGTAACCCTCTAGCCCATTCTCACCCCCCACTCAACTGTGATTACCAGCTTTCAGTGATTGGGCTTGTAACACCAGCTAGGTGGGGAGCCATTTATACCCATGTTTTAAGGCTTATGGGCTAATGAGAAGACATTGAATCTTAGCAAATGAAACACTTTCACTTTTTTGGCCACTGATCACTACAGGTTACAAAAAAAAAATCCATCTAATCTGTTCCCTACCGTGAGTATAGCAGCTGCAGAATCTGAAAATATATATCATACCACCTTTGAGTATGTCACTGAGAAGTTAACATTGAATGAATTTAATATTTTCAGTTTTGTTGAAGAGGAGGCAGGGAAAATTGCCATAGTTAGACAGACAGACGTTAAGTGGTTATATTGAGTTTAGAAAGAGTTTGACACTTTTGCCCTTCTTTCAGCTCATCCACATAATCTTAATTGTCTCTGATGATTCCATTTCAACCAGCCATTTCAGCATTCCTTTCCTCAAGTGTAAAATCAGCTCCGTGGAAAAGATTTTTTGCAGACCCAGGGAGTAGTTAGTCCAAAAAATCTGCTGCCTTTTAACTTTTCTTTACCTTTGGTCATTCCTGTTCATAATTACTCCTTCATATCTCCCTGACATGATCATGTGTACCAATGTTATGTTCCCCATCTTTTCTGGTGCTATGTGATAGAGTGCTCTAGTCACTGTATATATTCCATCTCATCCATCCCCAGATGATTCGTCAGGTCTCCCCAGAAATGTTTCCAGCAGCATGATGTTCTTTTTCTTATATTACCTCAAGAACAACAAGGTATGCTATAAACAAGGTCATAAAGAATCGCTTCTAGGATCTACACCCCCTGATGATATACACCAGGATTCTGTCTGCATCTTCTGCTACTATAATACCAGTGGTCCAGTACAGGTGAGATCATCCCTCAGATCCTTTACCTGCTCTATTGCCATCAGGTTCACACTATTGTTGCAATTTAAAGTGCAGTAATTTACAATTGCTTGTATTGAATCTCAGCTGGTGCTTTTCTGCCCCCTTGATTAGTATTACAAATTTTTCACTAGTCTCTTCGCAATGCTCAAGTGTTGTGCCTATCTTAGTGTCATCAGCAGAGAGTTTGGTCCTATTTTTTATTCCCTCAGATATGTCTATGAAAAACACACAGAAGAGCCCTCAACCTAAGACAGATCCTTGTGACACTGAACTGGTCACTTCTGCAATGCTGGACACTATCATTCTCCATAGACCATCTGTGTCCTACTATTCATCCAAGCTTGTTCCTCAGTCTTGGTCTCCCTGAAGAATGACAGTTTGCCTACTAGCTACAACCTGTGCTGGACAATATCAAATGTTTTGCTGAAGTCCAGGTTGTCTATATCTACTGGTATTTCCTGCCAGGATATCTCATAACAGAATAATAAGACTGGATCAAATTTGATCAAGTTCAACTGACAGCTCTTACTGGACATGAACTCAGGCTGGTTGCTTTTCTTGAGATTGGTGTCCTCTAAAAATGTTGCCAACATTCGGTTCAGGATTTTCTCCATGGCTTTCCTTATTGCTGTTATTAAGTTAATAGGCTTGCAGTTCCCTGGATGTTTTCTGTACCCTCCCCCTGGCTTACAAAGGTACAATAACTGCTGTCTTTCCATCTTTTGGTACTTCTGCACTAGATCATAATCTGTTAAAGTTCATTGTTTGTCAACAAGATGGACACATTTTTGCAGATTCTGGGAGGCAGACCATCTGGTCCTTTTTTTCTTATCTTCTTTAAGAGCAGCCATCTCTGAATCTCCTTCTTCTCTATCCTGGTATTTTCCATTGTTCCATTTTTCCTTCTGCTATATTTCCAGCATAGTGCCCTTGCCTTGCTTTCCATCAAGAATGCTGAAATAAAACAGTCATGTTATTGATATTATGCTGGCAAGGTGCATGACTCGTTATCAAGATACAGAACAGTTTTTTGGTATAAGAAACGCTGAAACAATGGGTAAGACATTAAGAGAAACAGAACTGGCCTTAACAAAAATATGTATATGTGTACTGCAAGCTAAATCACAAGTATAGGACTAGATGAATCAGATGAGCAGTTGGATGCATGCAAGAAAAAGTGTGATTCAAATAAAAAGGCAAAACTAAGAAACAAAGTCAGAATATGATGCAGCAGCAAGGGAGAAAAGAAATACAGCCATGCAATCAAATAGTGTAGCTGAACTATGGAACAATGGATTCATGTTGATCCATTGAACGTGCTTTCAACAAATGCGAATAAACTGAAACCAGTTCACAGAAATTGTCTTCAGCAAATATTGAAACACTGTTTTCTTTTTTGCAGAGGTAAGCTCCCCTATAGCCTGTGCATTCCATGGAATTATATATAACAACTCAGAGGTCGCACAACAGTGGAGAAAAAGGCAATCTGCACTTTTGTTGAAATGCCATAGTGGAGAACTGCCTTTGTTTTTTTTGCATTTGTTGAAATTGCCTTCAACAGATTGACATGCTTCCAGAACCACATACCACTAGCACTAAAATCTATTCAAAATAAAGACTCAATGAAAACACAACTAAAACTTAAGGTATAAAATCAATGGATCTGTTCCTGTATGTCTCCAGGATAAATGTCACTTTTATCTTTGGCTTACTATATTGTCAAACCATTTATCTTCATTCGGAATCATATGTTCCCCAACGAGTCTTCACCAATACCTGAACAGTTTTACTAGCATCTCCCAGACAGACACATAGTTTTCTGAAACTGCTCACATCACCTCTATACTTCTAAAATAAACCTTATGATAGCCATATATATAATTATTTATAAACCCACTGCATACTCCATGTTTTAACTACTATATTAACATTCTCTTCTATAACCTTCTTTTCTCTGAATTTCTAAGCACTAATCACATGAACTATTATGTATTTGACAGACCCCCTTCACTTGCAAAAGTATCTTTTAAACTGTGAGAGTTATGTTTATTTCATATGAATGCAGTGCAATTAGCAAATTAATATGTAGCTGCTAATGTATATTACATAATGTCTGTTTATGTATATTACTGAATGTCTGCATAAAATGTTTGCAATATTTTATTTTGAAGCTTTTCATCTTGGGCCTTTGCTGAAATGTTTTTTGACTAATCGCAGTCAGATAAACCAGGAAAACAAAATTAAATTAAAATAAAATATAAATTAAATGAAATGTGGAAAAATATGATGCCATATAAAATCCATGCCTCATATACTTGGTGTGGCTATACATAACAGAGGTAGCAGTACTTGCTTTTAATACATTTTGTATGATTTGTGCTAAAAAAGGCATTTTCGAGTTTGTGTAAAAGAGATGGCAAATATATTCAAAACAGAAACATGAAAATTAACTGTTTGTTGATGCTATTAAAGTAAAAAAAAAAAAAAAAAAAAAAAAAAAAAGAGTTAAAACAATGAAGTCTGAAAATCCACCAGAGGTAGTGAGATGAATGCAAGCCAGAGCAATGGGACAAAAAGTGATGAGAATTAACATTCAAAATGTTGGCTTTAAAAGTAGACACAAGATCAGGGGGCAATATGTTTTCTGAAAATATTTTGAAGCTATGTGGTTAGAAAGCACTAAAATAATAGTTGTATGCATAACTGTTAGCATATTCAGGGTATGAATTAAAACTACTGTGTTAAAAGCTACTGACATGATTAGAATATGAATTAAAGATTCTGTTTCAAATTGCACCAAAGAAGTACATTTTCCTAATATTTTAAGCAGTTTGTCCTGTGAGAAGCTATGATAATAACAAAAATTCACAATCTGAAAAAAAAAAAAAGGTATGCATAGCCACCAGTCAAAGAGTTGCAGATATATCTTATATACTGTGCAAAGCCAGTGCAATGATCTCTTTCACAGCTATGTTGATTTAATGCCAAGCTCAGGTGGCCAGAAAAATATTACATAAAAAATAAAACCTCATGCTATATAAATGATACATGGTCATGTAAAAGTGCAAGTACTTCTGACTGACAAACCTGAGTGGGAATTGAAGCAAATAGAAAGTATGGTGTTGTGGCCAGAAAAATATTACATAAAAAATAAAACCTCATGCTATATCAATGATACATGGTCATGTAAAAGTACAAGTACTTCTGACTGACAGACCTGAGTGGGAATTGAAGCAAATAGAAAGTATGGTGTTGTTGACAAGTAAACAGAGCCAACAGAATGTGTAAAGGCATGGGTACTGTTACAGTTTCATGGGTTGCCAGTATATAACAAACAAGTTTAGATATTTGTATCCTGGTGACAGTGGTTCCATTGATACATATTACTTGTTACAACCTATCCATAAGGGATACAGAGCTAGGCTTGGAATAAAATTGCATTTTCCCAACCAGTTTGTCTAATTCATATTTGAAGGTTATAAGGAAATGAGAGTTTGTTGCAGTGGTCAGGAATTCTTAGAAACAGATCAAATCCAGTGTATGTTGCAATGTAGATTTAAGTTGTGCTCATACTATAGTTTATATTGCAAATGTTGTGTCATAATGTTTATGACTTTATGAACTGTTGCTATTCCCTGCTCTGTTTGCGTGGAGTTAAGCAACAAGCAAACAAGGGTCTTTGCTTAATTGGGAAAATTGTATTATTCCTATTGCTTCACCTTCCTTTGCAGAAACACCCTCAGTGGCAAGACATGGCCAGAGCACTTTAGGCAGTAAGAATTGTAAAAGATAGACCTGCTGTCTAGCTTTCACTGTTTCAGTAAGTGTGAGAGCAGTGAGCTCATGTTTACTGCACAAATAACACAGGGTTTCAATCCAGCCCAATCTATTTTTTTATACATGCTGTCACAATTACATTACATAAGTAAATGTGATATTTCCTGCAAATGTGATAAGCAATGACTACAATGAAAAACTGTATAAAAATAAACATCAGTAATGGATTTATGTGAACACTACACATATGGATTTGCATGTTTATACATTCAGCAGTCTAAATAACTGTTAGACTAAATGTTTCAAAGTACTGCCTTTAGTGCAGTAAGTTTAAGCAGCAGTAAACCAGTTTTTACCATAGGGAATGAAGAGCCATTCACCATTGTTCAACATTAGTGCAAGATGCCAAACTCTGTGCAAACAAAGAGGACAAAAAGTGAAGGGCTTTATTATGGGGCATTTCTGCCATATGTATGTAATATGAACATGTATATAAAATTGGATGAATTTGGGTTGTGACCACAACAAAGATAGGTAACCATAATGCAATTGGACCGAATCAAGTGTGTCAAGAAGACACATCTGCGAAGTGGAGAGCTATGTATTGGGAATTTTTTTTTTTTTAGGGACAGGTGCCCATTTTTTATTTTATTTCAAAAAGAGATGAATGTTGTGGAAGGGGTATAGGAATCTCAGGGTCAGGTAAGTAGGGTAGGTGAGGAAGCAGGTTCAATCAAACAGGACAAACAAGACAGATACAGGAATGGTGAGAGTCAACAAAGGTTGGGGACACCATGATTGGGAATATGGAGAAAGCAAGAATCTAGTCCTCACCCTCAGAACTGTAATCACTGTGCACTTTCTCAGCTTCCTGTTAGATTGCTTGATGTTTGGATTTTTCTCTGCATTTCCACAAGCAACTTCTCCAGATGGCGTGCACCAATGCTACTTTCTAACACCTAATGCACCACACCTGGCAGCTACTGGTGGGTGATGTAATCCCCACCACAGCCAATACTCTCAGAGGGTGCTACTGCACCAGCTGCTGGGGTAATGCTGCCTGATGTTGAAGGCCCAGGTAATGCAGGGGCTGAAGGGGCAGTACTGCCAGGTTGTATCCCAGATGTGCTGGGTATTGATATGGCAGCCATTGAAGGAGAGTCAGGCTGAACCATGGCTGTTGGTCTACCTCTCTGTACTGGAAATCAGTTAGTTGGTCATCAGAAAATCATTACATCAGAACAGTGTGATCACTCATACAAAAATAAAAAAGTGAGATAAGTGGTGGGGTAACAGAAAAAAATAAAAAAGATAATTAGAACAATTTAAATGTCACATACAATAATTTAGTACCATAAAATATATTTTTACTTTTACTTTAGCTATACTTTTTGAAAATCCAAAATAGACTTGAGAATGATTCCTTACAATCATAAAGATGATGCAGATTCAAATAACAACATGACATTTATGCCAATTTTATTGAAATTAATATTAAACATTTATTTTTTCATTAGTATGGATTTGTTACTTGGAGGTCTGAACCCACATCTGAATGCACTATTAGACTTAATTCCTACAATTACCTTCAGCTACATAATAAAGCACATGTTTCCTTTTACAGTTAAGATATGCATGCTTAATTTGCTAGTAATGTAATGAAGAGCACTCATTTTAATAAAATAATGTTAATTCATGCTGCATACATGCCCCTTGTTTCTCTTAATCTTTGTAAGCATTCATCATTGGTCTCCGTGTTTGCTGAAATCTCCTGAGCAGTTCAAAAATAAAGAAGGAGAGAAAAAGAGACATGAAATCATTATGCATACCAGTCTTGGCTACCTCCAGCTTTCTACATCAGTTAATGCTGTCTTATCTGTATAATTACATAACTGTGGGATGTCATCAGTCTTAACCTCATCTGGCTACTGTTTGAGTTGTTCCCTCTTGTGCAATTTCAGGCTGCTGTAATGATGTCTGCATTGTTCCCCAGTGTGTGGAATGCCAGTCACACTGGAGACAACCTTAGCCAGAGTGTTCCATGCCTCTAATTTATATTGAGAGCTTGTATAGTCCCCCTGCAGCAGCCTACAGCTATAGAGCTTGAGTTGTGCAATAAATATTCTTGACTCCTCTACATCCCATCTTTGAGCCCTGAATTGGGTGCCATCCTTGCCAGCTCCTGCCATGTTTGCACAGGTTATCCAATAACAATGAAAGTGTTTTCCTGTCAATTCATGATATCTTGTTTTATAGCCAGTCTGCAAACCTGCACAGCCATGCCAGCCATGTTTACACCATGGTGCATGGAGAGCAACACTGCCAAACACAGAGGAAGAAGGTTTATGAAATATCTAGGGTAATATGGCAGTTGGCATTAATTTATGGCTTGCCTGTTGCTATAACTGTTAAATGACTTAACTTTTAAGAAACTAATCAGGGGGTATACATTTTATGACTTAACACATATTTTGTACAGCCTTATGCAGTGATAAAAGTAATTTGTACAATGTGGGATTCAAACTCATGTAAGATAGAGAATATGTATTCTTCCACATAGGTGTTTTTTCCTCATTGCCACAGAGAAGTGTTTATCTGACATGCTCATTAATTATAAAGACACATTAATGTGTGAATGGTGCTACATTTCAGTTAACCATGTGACCTGACAAGGTTCAGGTTTATGCATTCTCATGTGTATTGCAGTAATAATGTGGGACAATGTACTGGACATTTCTGGGTATACTGGGTATACTGGATATACTTGTATTACTTTCAGGTTAGATTTCTGAGTTCTGAGTCAGACCACACAATACATTTTGTTTTACAGCTATACTTGTGTTACATGAGTTATGTAGATAACTATTGGTAAAATATAAAATCCATCCAGGGTAGAAAAACAATTTCTAGTTATAGAAACAAAATTGTCAGGATACCCCTACTTACACATATAATTCATTTGATATCAACTACTATACGCTATTGTTATGTATAAATATCTTTAAATTATTTTTATATAAATTAAAGTGGAACAACTTTAATAAAATTTTGAGTGTGCTGGATTAGAATCTGGGCTCAGCTGTTTTGTAGCTATGAACTTACACCTGATGCCACAGGACAAGCTAAATAGCTGGTCTGTTTTTTACTCTCACTACTACTGAGAGTGTTGACCCCCATGCAATGCCACTTATTGTGTTTGTGCACAGGATGGTGGAACACGTAATACTGTTTCATTTTATCAAGTTACAATGATTTTTTTTGTCTGCAGGTGTTGTGTATCTGCAGGTGTTTTGTATGAGGGCTGACTGCCACATAATGCCACTTAGTGTATTTGCGTGAAGGGGCATCATGTAAATGAGACAGGCAAAGGTGAAAGTACATTTTCTTTCAAAAAAGTTCTTAATAACATTTATGCTTAAAAAATAATGTGGGACTTGAACGGTGGCTTATCTTATATCCTGTGTGTCTCACTGTCTTAACAAGTTGTGCTTTGTGCACAGTGGATTCAGTTATACTTTATGCTGTGCATTATCTTCCTAGCTGATATTAAATTTTAAGTACTGACACATTTAACCATGTGTGCACTAAGCCGCGTACTGCACAGACATTAATATTAAAAAAAAAAACATTTGAACACATGGGAGTGTTTTACCTCTCCTTGCCAAAGACAAAACTTTGCAGTAGGAAAGCAAATTATGTGCATACAAGCAATTCCCATTTCCTCTACAGTATTAATAAGACATACACTTGCCCAGTCTCAGCTGGTTATACATGTGTGGCTTACTATGTTGTCACCTCTGGTGGGGGTGTTGACCAGTTGACAGTTGATCCAGGATGTTTGAGTTTATAAATTCTAGGAAATGTTGGGCAAGGGAGTTTGTACTTGAGTAATTCTCCCAGTTAATGTTTGGGTAATTGAAATCACCCAATATCAGGGTGTTTGGTAGGACCTTTATGTTTCCCAGTGTTTCCAGGAATGCAGAGTGGGGGTTCATGGACATGGTGGGTGATCTATAGCAAGCTATAATTTGAATAGCAGTTTTGCCCATTGATGGTTGCACGTGGATGATCTCTGAAGCATTGTGCTGTGCCACTCTCCTAGAGGTGTGGATATCCTTGATGAATATAGATACTCCCCACCTTTTGTATTTCGATCCGGGTTTTGTGGCTGAAATATATGGTATGAGTTGTAGCCTGGTAGTGCTGGGGTGCTCCCTGGAACCTTAAACCAGGTTTATTTTACTGCACATATATCGATTTTCTCCATACTGAGGAGTGCCTTGAGTGTGTGCATTTTGAGGTTTAGACTTCTGGCACTGAGTAGCATTACCCTCAGTTTTTTTGATACTTGTGCTATTTACAGCAGTGGGTTTGTCTTTTGAGCCTTGCCTAAAAAAGGCACTATGGGGGTGGCAAGAGCTTTGGCCAATATTCAAAAGCCTAAGGGTGACAGGTGCAAGCTGTCTCTAGCAAAGCAGCGTGGCTTGTCGAGCATGTCATCCCAGGTTGACAGACACTGGTTCCCCTTTGAATGACACCAGAAGTTTAGCCAATTGTTGAAATTGATAATTTTTTGTCTACACCATGGTATCATTCTTGGTGAGGGCAGGATGCTACTCAGGGTCAGGGTCATGCCGGCCTGGGCTATGTGATCAGAGAGCTCCTTTATGTCTATTTTCATGTAATCCAGGGAGGTATGGCTCAGGTCATTCACACCAACATGGACAATGACAGAGTCATATTTGTACTTGTTCTGGCGTCACCTGAGTGCTTGTGTTATGTGGCGGATCCTGGCACCTGACAGGCAGCTAACAGTATCCTTCTCTTTGTTCAGCCTAGTGAGTGGGACATCAGTGTGCCTGACTATAGAGTCGCATTTATATCACATTATTGAAAGATGAAAATAGCGAATGCTATTTCATCGAACCTAAAATATCTAAACCACATAATATCGAACATTCAGAACAGCAAATTTGTTTCCTGGGGAAAAAATTTGCTATTCCAAAACACATACACACAACACAAGCACACATGAAAAACATCAATACACACACATACTCTTATAATCCTACAACTAACCCTCAATAAACTATACATACACTACTATCTATCCACTTACCTTAATTCAAACCCTAACACTAAAGTCTGTCACTATCGCATTCAACTAACTCGCGCCCTAACCCTAACTCACTTAACCTGACCCTAAACCTAATTCACCTAACCCACGCACTAACCCTAACTCACCTAACCTGCACCCTAATCCTAACAACCACACAATCTCACACATACCTGTATCTAACCTGTAAATCTTCACCATAGCGCTGAAAATAGCAAAGCCACAGAACCGGCCAAGTGAATTCTTTCCCTAGGAAAGAATTTGGTGTTCTGCAGCTTCGCTATTTTAACGTTCGATTAAAACAGGTCAATATTACAACATTCAAAGTTTTAAAACTTTGATGTTCTGATATAGACCCATAGAGTCACCTATTGCTAATGTGTTGGGTATGTTATTTTCCTTAAGGGCTGTGATTGCATGGCACACTGGTTTTGTGAAGAATGTGTTTCATGGTTTGTGTTGGGGGAGGAGGTTGCTTGGATGTCTGCTTTGGAGGTCTCTGTTGCTTTTGCAGATTTTTATTTAGAGCCTCCGAGTATGTTTTCATGTATTTATGTGTGTTTTTTACCGGTGCTGGTTTCATAGGTCTATGTGAGATTGGTGGTGTGATGCAAGTAATTCTTTTCTCCTCTTGACTGCCTGGTCCATTCTTGGGTTGAGAGAGCTTAGCCTCCAGTTTGGCTGTATAATTGCATCTCTCACATGTATTAGTGTTTGGTGGAAGGAGGAGAGGGTTGTCTGTGTACATGAGGCAATTGTAATATTGCCTCAAAATGCCCAGATTCACCAGTTGGACTGGAGAGTACACCTGAAACTGCCCTTTGGACATGTCTGGATAGGTACAGTGAACTGTTTTACTGATTGTCTGGTAAGGTCGAATAGAGAACCTTATGCTTCTCTACAGTATAGGGGGGGGGGTCTAGTGCTAAGGTTTATTAGTGCTTGCTATGAGTTTTGAGCAAGTTCCGGGAAGTGAGATCATCATCTGCTGTTAGCCAACATGACAATGCCTGATCATGCTCCTGTAGTGGCACTGCTTCCACTTCTCCATCAGTGGTTGAGGTGTCAGCACCCAGATGTGGTAGGCCATGAAGTCATGATGGTCCTGGGCATACTCATGATAAGAGCTCATCCAGCAGACATCAGTCATGTTTGTGTAGCACTAGCACATCTGACCATGTGTATGGACATACCGCTGCAACTCATGACAGAGTTAGTTCTCACAGTCAGGTGGGACAACTGTCAGAAAAATATGTATTAGTGTATGTATTAGTAATATGCTTAGTGCATTTAAGGCTTGAAAAGGGTTAACACATTTATTCTATTTCACACTGCATAAAATCTGTACAAATTGCAGAAGCTTTCTAATCTTGTATTGTCATGAAATATGCGCAGCTATAATCTTTGCTTATGCTTTGGAAATTTACAGGGAAGCAGATAATTTCTGCTTGTGTCAGGAAAATAATGAATAGATGTATCACTTCTATTAATGTTATGAGACTTAGACAAGGAGTTCTGCTTGTGCTGTGAGAAAATACACAGCTGCAGAAGCTATAGATAATCAGAACAAAGACTGCTTAAAAATATGAACTGCAATCAGCATTTGCTTGTGCCTAAGCTAGAAAAGTACATTGAAATGTAACACATGTATTAGAACTACACAATAGAAGCTTGTAACGGGCTAGAGCCCACCAAGGCCAGGTTGTTTTTCTCAAAATGTTTTTCATAAATCCAGTCATGTCAGCAGAAAATCTGAGTAACATCTGCTGTAGAACAATACCGAAAGTTGTGTTTAATTACGTCAACCATAGAAGGCAATGTCTTGTAGAACAGTATAAGAATAGCATACTTCCTGTTAGTAGTTAGGCCAAATCCTGTATTTGCATGTTTTTATCTCCTTGCAGCAAGTTATTAAATGTGCCTTATCTGAACCTTACGTGTATTGGTCTTTGAAGTTTTTTCCTTTGACAACAACGATGAACTGTTAACTCTGCTGTGCATGGCTCCCATCTGTCTGACATTCCAGGACATACAGCCAGCAAACAGGTTGGATGGATTCTTGCAGACACACATGTTTCACCTCAAGTGCCCGTACAGATACACAGACATAGCAGGTACCTGAGTCATTTGTGAGGTTTGCAGGTCATTCTGTCATTGGCAGTTTGATAATTATCTAAATTTCTGCCTGCCTGTTTTTCTTACTCACATGAACTCACTACCTTTTGTGCCAGCCTTGGTCTCCTGACACTCCCCCACCTGACAACACCATGTGCAAATGATTATAACTGTATCATCTCCTTGTTTCTATCTTTTGGATTGAAGGATACATAAGTCTTTTTTTTTTATTCATAAGGAACGTAACTGACTGAGAGATCTTAGTTTATATGTGTTTGCAATGCTATTTTAAAAATTGTACTGCTTTCTTACAGGATTTTGTATTGTATATTACTTAATGGATAACCCAAACAATCGAACTAATCTTCATCGAACCCTTTACGTCGAAACCTCAAACCACTGAATGAAATTTTAATCAAAAAATTTGCCAGGACAAAATAATGCTCTGCCAATCTAGCGACCATCAAAAAAATAATACAATTAAAAACCCACCCAGGTGAGGGGCTACACCCAGACATACCCCAAAGTGCCCCCACACCACTCCTAACTAAATATACCAACTCTGAGATTGCACTACAGTGGGGAAAATGGCAAATTCCTGATGGTGGCCAACCATTGTTTTGTTCTACGAAAAAGTTTGATTAAAGGTCCGTTCGATGGTTTGAGGTTTCGATGTAAGGGTTTTGATGAACAGTGATTCGATTGTTTTGGTTTTTGATAAAGTGATATAGACCCTTTGTAGTGTGTATACCTTTAATGCATGAGGCTTATTAGTTGATAAAGAGCAGACATCAATTGACATAAGTCAGTCCTGTCCAATAAATACAACTCCAGACAAACGCCAGATACTTTAATAAAACAACAAAGCTTTTGGATTACAAATCCTTCTTCAGTGTTAGAATACCTATACTGAATTCTAAAACCTTAAATAGTCTATTAAACAGTCACATGATAACAGCCAGCCTATAAACACAAAAATTTACAATAATCATTTAATCACTTTAAAATTGTTTCTATGTATAAAAGTATATATTAAATATACATAATAAAATTCTTGTCACATATTGATGTCACTGCTGAAAAACTCACACACCTTCTACTTAGGTAAATTAACAAGTAACAGCATGCAAGGATCTGCCATTCATTTGTGTTCTTAACCCTTTATTTTCCTGTTCCAGGTTCAACACTTACCTTGACAGTACTGCAGTTATGAGTGTTTTAATTCTGGGCTGACTCTGTGTGATGCTAGCAGTGCACAGCCATTACATGGGTAAGTAACGGTTGTGAGCATTGCCTGGCATTGGTTTTACTATATGTATGTGTATAGGATGGAAGTTGTAACCCTTAGGTTGTCAGCAGTTGTGCTATCCATTGCGTCTTGGCCAGGGTGCGGGCATATTCGGCACATCTACATCTATCTACACCCACAGTGGCTGGTTGTCCCCACTGTGAGTCCTTACCTGCATGTGGCTGTGGTGACTCTGCCATTGGTGGTGGGATATATGTCCCTTCACCTTGGTGTTCCTGTTGAAGCTGTCTCCAGGCTAGGGTGAGTCTACAAGGCATTATCTCTCAGCTGAAATTAGGCAATAACGGTCTTTGAATAACTTCAAAACGTTACTTAAGGAATTGTTTTCAGAGAAGCCATTTATATATCTTTCCAAGACAATGGCTTACTGAAGCATACCACATAATAATCTACAAATAAGAAATAATTTCGCATCTCTCATTGTGAAGTTGTGAATCACTCATTTGGTATATATTGGCTGTGTGGTATTCTGAATCCCCTGTACAATACTCCCTTCTAATTCTTACTGATACAAAATGTATCTTATGTAAGTTATTACATTACTGTTAACTGTTTTTGCTCTCTGAGACTGGGTCAAGGATGAAAATGGTTAACTCACCAACCCACGTACCTGGTTTCCAAATAGTAATTACTTAACAAATTAACTACTTAATTGAATACTCCTTGCACTGAAATGTTTAAGTGTTATGTTTCAGTAACAAAATACACTATCAGTAGCTGTTAATAATCTTTGGTATGACTGAATAGACTATAGTCCAAAAGTGAGTTGCTTGGGAAGGAAGCAGGTATGCTGCAACTTAAGGTGTGTGACCTTGAAATGAGATCATACGCATCTTTTATCTGAGGAAAGCAGTTCCACAACAATGGGGCAGTGGAGCATCTCACAGAGTCTGGAACTTCCTTGTTAAGAAATTCTTGCTGAATATTTTGCTACTGTCTAACAAGGTGTTTTGTGTGTGTGTGTGTGTGTGTGTGTGTGTGTGTGTGTGTGTGTGTGTGTGTGTGTGTGTGTGTGTGTGGAGTGGGGTGGGCTGGGTGGGTGGATAGGTTTGTGGTTTTATAACAAGTAAAAAATAAGGTTATGGCAAGCAAATGAAAGAGCTTGGGTAGATTAATGAGTCCCTCTTGCTACAGCTAAACAAATTTGCCAGAAGTAAAGATGATGATAATTTGTATGATATATAGCAATTGAGTAAGTTATATAATCAAGCAAAGGAATGTGTATTTCTGTGATAACTTGTCTGAAAAAAGTTCATTTAATGAGCTGTCTTTGTTGGCATAGAGTGATAAAGTCCTGACTATACCCCAGCTGACCCAAGTTTGATTATTGGCCAGTATCTTACCTGTTATAATCACATTGCCAGGTTTGCCACTGGCCTGCCTTTTAGGACACACCACTGCATCAATCTTAACCAGCTTGGATGGCTTGAACTACTCAGTCTAATCCAATATAACCTACTGATTATGGCTAACAAAATCCTTTATAAACCGGATAATACTCTGGCACTTAAAAATCTTATCATCCCTTATAACAATCCACGACTGCTTCAATCCTCGAACAGACTGCTAATTCAAACAATCAAAATTAACAATGCAGCCAGTGAGTCCCTATTTGCAAACTCTGCAGGCAGAGCCTGGAACTCACTTCCAGCTGATATTACTTTGCTCTCCTCCCTAGGCCAATTTAAAACTAGAGTCAAACAACATCTGGCACTAAACTGGCATTGCCACAGCAACAAGCCTGGCTAACTCTCATCAAGAATGTGAAAAATCTATTAATCAGATTACTGTTGAACTTACCCCTGATTATCACCAGCGAGTAACTCTAACCTGTTGAACTTGTCTATTCATGTTTGCTTATGTATTCTTTGTCTATACCATATTTGTAATATGTTTTCATTATTTATATTGTATCTGCTTACCTTGGAGCTTTCTCCCTGGGCCTCTGCTGAAAATGGACATGAATCCAGTTGGACTATCCCGATCAACAAATGTAAAATAAAATAAATAATAATAAAACTGGTATGGAGAAAATAGGTCATACCTGTCCTTTGGAGAGGGGGCTGGTACTGGGCCATCCTATTCCTTGGACATTCTTGAGGTGCATGTTTAACTCATCAAGCTTTGAAGATAGCATATACAGTTAGATGCCCAGAAGCATGCACGTGCTTGAAATGGTATAGTGGTCCTGTAGGCAACTGGTTACAAGTTTCCATCCCAACTGGAGGGGTTAGGCACTTAAAACAGAAAACAAACCCCATGGCTGCCTGTGTTATCATGGTATCTGGAAGCGATCTGGCAATGGCAGTGGAGAACAAATAGGTAGTGGTGGAAAGTCATTATTCAGCAGGCACTGGGATAAAAAATATCTTATATAAAATACATTTGATGAAAGAAAAATATTACATTCTTAGTTGATATACTTCATTTATAAATGTATGAATTAACTAAAATATTAATAATAATAAATATTGTGAATTAGCCTTGACTGGAATAGGATGAATCAGGCAAGATTCTACTGTTAAAGATTCTGTGGAGAAGAAAAGGGTCTATATTATAAAGTCAAACAACCAAAAGTTTGACTTACCTTTGATCGAAACCTAAATATTGAGCTGCACTTAATTGAAACTCCAAATCGTTGATTTCTTTCCAACTGAAAGAAATCAGTAGGCCAACAATGGGCAACACATTAAAATAAACATTATTAAGTGGGGGGCTTCACCTCCCCACATCCACCACACCCCTTAACTAAATATACTAATTCTGAGATCACACTACAGTTGGGAAAAGAGCAGATGTAAGAGACTGGCCAAATGATTTCTTTCCCTTGAAAAGAAATCGATGATTTGGCCTTTTGATGAAATGCAGACCTAGAGAAAAGACTTTTCTAAGGTCTTGTATATGCACATTTCATAAGCTACATTAGATTCCTAAAAAAATTCCTCAAGATGGTAGTGATGTGGGAACCTGATCAAGACCTTGAATGAGAGGTTGTATGTGGTGTAGATGAATGCTCACATAGCCTGCATGAAATCTGTTGTGCTTATTCCCCCTAACTATATACACTATTTTCTTAAGCACTTGTAGTCTCATTTAAACTGTTCCCATGTGTCAGGACAGTAACCTGTCCTTTTTCCTTTTCCAAGACTATCTTCTGCATGAAGCAGGGTTCTATTCTGGGACCTTTCCTGTTTAGCATCTACTTTTCTGAAGTAAAAGCCAATAACAAAACTCTCTATATGACTAAGTTTGCAGATGACTGCAAGCTAGGAGCAGTCTGTGACTCTCCAAATAACTTATCCATTCTGCAGAAGGTTTGTCTCAAATAAATAACTGGTGCCAAAATCATGGATTGAAACTAAATGCCAAAAATGCATTATTGTATCCTTTGGCAAATCATCTTTCCCAGGGAACTACCACAATGGGAATACACCCATAAGACTTGACCTAGTTATTTGGGATTTGTGAACATATATGTATAGAGATCTAACTTTTCACCAACATGTGTCCATTGTTGTAAGAAAGTCCTTCTATATTGCACAGCTTATAAACAAAGGGATTGTATCTAGACCTGGAGATACCATTATCCCCCTTTACTCAGCCCTCATTAGGCCAACCATTGCATATAGTGCTCCCTATGGCAAGTATCTGTCTAGACACATGCAACAACTGGAACTCCTACAGAAATACCTTACTAAAATGGTACAAGGCCTAAACAACATGTCCTACATGGACCAACTCAGAGCCCTAGAGCTCTGTCACTAGACTTGGTATCCTACAGACAGTTAAGAGGTGACCCGTGTCTGGAATACAAGGCATCTAAGCCTCTTCTACAACATCACTAGAATGGTTTGTAGGAACAGATATATCTTACAGAGGATACAGCTGCTCTGGAACAGATTCCCCATCCACAAAAAAACAAAGATCATCCCTGTTTGTACTCAAGCACAACTTGGATTTATGAAAAAACTGCACCATGGCTTTCTATAGAGTCTAAACTCAAAATTAGCCTTAGAAACAAAGCATGTGCTTTATGGCATTCTTCTAAAGACCCTCAAGATCACATTAAATACAGGCAATCCAGGAACGAAACCAAAAAATCAATTTTACAAGAAAAAAACAATACTACTGTAATTTACAGACAGTAAATCAAAATAACCCTCAGAAGTTTTGGGCAGGTTTAAATAATCTACTACATACTACAAACTTCAACCCCAATCCTTGCTGCTACTATTGATAAAAACCCCTGAAGATGTTTCTGATAGTTTTAACCAATTCTTTACTGAGACAATTCAAGCCCTAGCTAGCCAACTACCTCCTAGCTCCCCTGGTCCTGAAAGTAGCACCCCTAGAAACCTACTTGCGTTCAGCTTCCAACCAGTCGCCACTTCACTTATCCGTGCCTTGATCAAAAAATTGAAACCCACTACACTTTCTGCTGATCAACTCCCTGCCGAGTACCTACAAAAATCAGCTGATGCTATTGCTTACTGCATCTCAATACTAATCAATCGAACCATAGTAGAAGCTAAAATTCCCACCATCTGGAAAATATCCTATGTAATCCCACTTCACAAAGGAGGCAGCTCTACTGAATTCTCCAATTATAGGTCAATAGCTATACTCTCTCCACTTGCAAAGATTATGGAAAAATGTATTCATAGACAATTCATGCACCACCTAATCCAAAATCGCCTTATGGCAGACACTCAGCATGGCTTCCGTCCTCATCACAGCACTACTTTAGCCCTCCTAGCCTTTACTAAAACCATAAACCATAATCGCAACAATAATTATATATCCTCAGCCCTCTTTCTGGATCTTTCCAAGGCATTCGATATGGTTGATCACCAGCTTTTAATCAAACATTCTGTCTAGATACTGGAGCCCTCCAATGGTTTCAGTCCTACCTGAATGGTCGACAGCAGGCTGTCCTCTGGCAGAACAAACTCTCTAACCTTCTACCTAACACCCTCGGAGTACCACAAGGCTCTATACTAGGGCCCTTGCTGTTCTCCATCTTCATTAACGACCTTTATACTGTCATCCCAAAAGTCAGCTGTATCCAATATGCTGATGACTCTACTCTGATTTGCTCAGCCACATCTCCAGTAGAGTTATGGTCAGCTCCCCAGACCACCTTTAATACAATAGAAAACTGGCTTTCTGAACATTGTCTGATTCTAAATCCCCAAAAAAACTAAAATGCTGTTATTTTCACCAACACGTAGGTCTACCGCTTTCACCTTTACCATAAAATCAAATGATGGCACAATAATCTCCCCTGACCCATCTACAAAACTACTAGGTGTCATCATAGACAATAATCTCAAATTTGACCTACATGTTAACCAAACTATCAAAACCATCAATAAAAAACTAGGGTCACTTTACAGAATAAAACCTTCCTAACCCCTCCAGCTAAAATTGCCATAGCTCGCTCTCACCTTCTTTCAACCCTTCTGTATGCATCCCCTCTACTCTCGAATTTGAACAAGACTGTCCTTAACAAACTCTCAATTTGCTACAACCACATTGCCAGGTTTGCCACTGGGCTGACTTTTAGGACACATCATTGCATCAATCTAAATCAGCTTGGTTGGCTTGAACTACCTAGCCTAATCCAGTATAACCAACTGATTATGGCCTATAAAATCCTCTATAATCCGGACAATACTCCTCCACTTAAAATATTATCACCCCCTATAACAATCCTAGACCGCTTTGATCCTCTAACAAACTACTAATTCAGACTAGCAAAATTAATAACACAGCCGGTAATTCTCTCTTTGCAAACTCTGTAAGTAGATCCTGGAACTCTCTTCCAGCTGATATTACCTTACTTTCCACCTTAGGTCAATTTAAAACTAGACTCAAACAACATTTGTCACTTAACTGGCTATGTCAATGTATCAAGCCTGGCTAACTCGAATGTGTAAAAATCTGTTAACCAGTTTACTGTGTAATTTAATTTAATCCTGACTTGTGCTCAGGACTAACTTTAACCTGTGGAACTTGTTTAACTTGCTTACTTATGTAATCTCTGTAAATAGCCTGTTTGTAATATGTAATGCTGGTATTATGTAATGCTGTATCTGCTTACCCTTGGAGATTTTCTCCCCGGGCCTCCGCTGAAAATGGACATGCATCCAGTCGGACTATCCTGGTCAACAAATGTAAAATAAAATAAAAATAAAATAAAATGAATGGGAAACAGAAAATTTTATCCCAGGACTGCCACCTGTGCTACTAATGTACAGAGGCAGCTCCTAAATCCTTTATCACATGCACGGGTCCCTTCATATTATCTATAATATGATCCCAGTTATTCGTATTAGGGTACTAAATAATTATCAACCATGGGGTGAATAAGGCCAATCTCTAACCAAATGGTGTAGATTAATTTGTTCATAAAAGGGAAAATTGGCTAGGCTTAAAATGACCCACAAGGGCAGCTAGCCTAGTACTTACCAATGAATCCATGATTCTGGTAAGTCCTAAATAAGGTATAAATGGAGGGAGGTGGCCATGGATGCTTGGTATACCACCATACTTTGCATCAGTGTGATCATTGCATTATCCCTACTCTGTGCCATTTCCATGTAGAGCTGGAAATCCTCACACATACCATGGAGATCACTGATCATTTCTAGCTCACTCTCTGCAACAGTGTTCTGACAATGTTACAGCACATTTGCTGTTGGGTAGTCACTGCTTTATGTGTTTCCAGGGGTAGCTGTAACAAATTCATGTACCTGGCTCCCATTTGTAAAAGTGACACTGTGGAAACTATTACCTCTGAATGTCTTTAGATTCATGTGATATAACAGAAATAAACAGGATATACTACTGTGCTGCTAAATTAATAACTGATAAAGTTCTACCACAAGAACACAGGGTAGTGAGAGAAAGGAAGGGGGAGAAATTGAATAGCATCATGAAAGTATGGAATAGAGAAAACTATAAAGCAATTAAGACAAGAAGTGTCACTGTTAGAAGATTATAGAAGAGGGAACAGATCAACAAAAATACTAAGAAATATAGATGCGATTAACGCAATGCACAGTATTAGAACAGACCAGAACCTATCATGCACTATCATAAATAACAAACTAAAAATTTCAGCACAGGCGGAAAAACTTAGAAGATACACAGATAAATATAAGGGAAAAGTACAAAATAAGCAATTTATTGATGACCCAAAAAAGTTTTATAGAGAACTGGGAAATAAGGTAAAAGGAATTGAAAGACCGCCAAAAAAAAGAGGAAGTAGATACATTTTGGAGAAGTATCTGTGAAGATCCTGTTAAACATAGCAAAAATGCTAAATGGATAGAAGAAGTAAAAGAAAGAATAAGACGTTTAAAGGTACATGATATGAAATGGGATGAAGTAACAGCTAGAGAGATTGAAACAAAGTTGAGAAAAGCCTCTAACTGGAAAACCCCAGGCCCCGATGCAGTACCTAACTTTTAGTTAAAAGTATTAACATCTTTGCACGAGGATTTAGCCATTTGTAAGAACTATTTATAGGCACACCCCAAACAGACACCACACTGGCTAACAACAGGCAAAACAATGCTCTTACTTAAGAGTGAACCTGCATGCTACCCTAAAAATTATAGACCAATAACTTGCCTTCGTACGCCATATAAACTATACATGGGAATTGACTCTGACAGAGTTTATAGTCATTTAGAAGAAAACTCAATTATGACAGTAGAACAAATGGCAATAAAAGAAAGTCATATGGAACAAAGGATCATTTGTTGTTAAATAAAATTATAGTGGAAAACTGTAAAAAGGAAAAGAATCTAAGAATGGCATGGATTGACTACAAAAAAGCATTTGATATTATCCCACATTCACAGATAAAAGAGTCCTTAATAACGTATAAGATACACCCTACACTGATTGACTACATTACAGTAACCATGAAACAATGGCAGACCACTTTGCAATTAAGTATGATAAAGGACAGAAAATTATCCCAGGGATAAAAATTCAAAGGGGGATATTCCAGGGTGACTCTCTGTCACCATTGCTATTCTGCCCTGCCATGAATCCATTAAGCTGTTTACTTAACAGCTTAGGCCATGGCTACAATTTGGCTCCTAGAAAACAACAAAGTGTAAAGACTTCTCATCTTGTGTTTGTCAATGATTTAAAAGTGTATAGCTCATCAGATGCAGGTTGTCAAAACTTTTTCAGATGATATTAGAATGTCATTTGATCATGATAAATGTGCAAAAGCAACTTTTAAAGCAGGAAAAGTACAGCACCAGGAAAACATCAGTTTGGGACAAGAATGTGATTTGAAAGAACTTGAACAAGAGGGAGTATATAAATACTTGGGAACTGACGAAGACTCAGCAATGAAACATGAACAAATGCAAATAAAACTCAGTAAGGAATACTTTAGAAGACTTAAATTAATCCTGACAACAGCATTGACATCTAGGAACAAGATCCAAGATATAAATCAGTTTGCTCTTCCTGTCCTAACTTACAGTTTTGGAGTGACTGACTGGCCCCAAAAAGTGTTGGATAGATTAGAGATTAAAACAAGAAGGATGCTTCATGCTCACCAAATGATTTATAAAAATCAGTGTATACTAAGATTATATATTCCCCGTTCCGAAGGAGGGATGGGCCTCCTTGAAATTGATTACATGTATAGATCTGCAATCCTGGGACTCCATACATATCTACTGAACTCACAAGATACAAATATAGTGAAAATTTTGAAACATGAGGAGAATAAATCTAAGATGACTTCTCTGCTAAATTTAGCAGAAGCATATCAACATCAAGCAGGAAAGGAAATCAAACTAGAAGTAGATAAAAACCAGGCAGCAACTGAATGTGTCAAAAAACAAAAGAAAGAATATAAGGTGAAGGATCAGATGAGAAGGAAAGACATGTGGAAAAAACATAAATATATTTGCAAGTATAGAAAACTTTTGGAAGAGCCTCATGTTGATCAAGACTGAATGCAAGAATGGTTAAGGAGAGGTGAATTTACATCAAGAAATGAAAGGTTAATATTGGCAGCCCAAGATAGTGGGTTACGTACACGCTGGCTTACAAAGTCCATTGAACATGTGGGAGAAACAGACAAATGTAGGTTTTGTAAAACCGAACTGGAAACAGTCACACACCTTATTGCTGGTTGCAACACACTAATGGCAGAAGGACTGTATACTGAAAGGCATAATAATGTGGCAAAACTGTTGCACTGGAGATTGTGCAACCATTATGGTATTTAAGTGGATGAAAAACATTGGAAACATGAGCCACAAAGCATCATAGAAAATTATGAAGTTTATATCACATGAGATCACCCATTACCAACAGTTCAAACAATAGATGCTAGAAAACCGGCTATAGTGGTCCAAGAAAAGAAGACAAAAGTAGCATTGATTATTGAAATTTATTTATTTTATTTATTCATTTGCATTTGTTGAGCGGGAGAGTCCACCGGCTCATGGTAACCCATTTTCAGTGGAGGCCCAGAGAGAAAAGTTCCACAAGAATTTACATTAATGGTAATACTAGCAAAAAGAGACTTTAGATAATAGAGAACAATTAAGAATGTAACAGAAATAGAAAAAAAAAACATAGTGTGCTATAGGCTTTCATGTGTAACAAATCGGCAAATCCAGTGACTAAAGAAAAGAAGGCAAAAGTTGCATTGATCATTGAAATCAGCAAACCCAGTGACTATAGTGTCTTGCGTACAAAGAGACATAAAGTAATAAAATTCCAGGATCAGCAGGTAGAAATGAGAGCAATGTGGAAGAAAGATACCCAGACAGTTCCAATTGTAGTAGGAGCAATGGGACCTATAAAAATAATTTACAATCATATTTAGATATGTTACCAATCCATGTAACCCCGTATGAATTACAGAAGGAGTCATTACTGGGCACATTGCAGGTGCTGCGAAGAGCACTTTTGGCTGACATCAAAGATTGAAACAATACTAATTTCATGAACTTTAATCATACTTTGACTTAGGAATGGGGTCTATTCCTGTCATGGTATTAGAAAATCAAAGGATTTGGAGAAATTAGAAAATGCATTACTGCACAATTAAATCACTGCATTTTTACAATGTATGCAAATCACTAAATTACACCAAAATAAAATATTTTCTCAGTGATCACTAATAGCGTCTATACTACTGTAATGGTTTTACATTCACAAATGTCCCCTTTACAGTAGTCACTAAAAGTCATTGTAACATGCCCATCATATCAGTAAGAGAAACATTTCTTGAAGTGAGCTTAATTACCTTACATAATTCTGAACATCATATTAATTTTCAATTTTTCCATTTTTTTTCTTACTTTAAAAAGTCCACAGTTTTCTAAGTCATTTGCCACCTAACTAAGTAGTTGCATGTTGATATGGTCACACTAAACTTATTCACATACTGTAAGTTCAGGGTCATTTACATGCCTTGTATGCATATTAGGCCCTTTCATTTTTCTCTTTATGAATAGCAGTAAAACATGAATGAATACAGCCACTTATGTGTGAAATTTGTTCTTGGCTTCTAATGAATTCAGCCTCAACACCCACCTTCGTGGAGGCTCTCAGTAAAAATCTACCCAAACAGCAGAGGGCTCCAAGGCAAAAATGTACTCGACCACCACAACATAATGCTAACCACGAGACACATAACTCTCCTAAACAGTGTGCCACTCAACCAAAGCCCCTAAAGCAAAACAGCATGCCCAACACACTAGTCATAGGTGACTCGATAGTGAGGCACACTGATGTCGCACTCACTAGGTTGAATAAGGAGACAGTAACAGTCAGCTGCCTGTCAGGTGCCAGGATCTGCCACATAACGCACACACTTGGGTCCTTCAAAAACAGGTACAAATATGACTCTGTCACTGTACATGTAGGTGTGAATGACCTGAGATGTACCTCCCTGGACTACATGAAAAGAGACATGGAGGAGCTCTTGGATTATATAGCCCAGGTGGTTATGAACCTAGCCCTGAGCAGCACCCTGCCATTACCCAGAATGATACTACAGTATAAGCAGAAAATTACTGATTTCAAAAATTAGCTGTTTGTGGTGTCATTCTAAGGGAATCCAGTATGTGTCTGCCTGGGATGACATGATTGACAGACCTTGATGCTTTGCCAGAGATGGCCTGCATCTGTCACCCCTTGGCTTCCGGATACTGGCCAAGGCTCTTGCCATTTTAGGTGGTGTTGCAAAGACCAAACTACCACCGTAATAGCTACAAACAAATGCAATCTGAAGGTCATGCTGCTCAATGTTAGAAGTCTAAATCTCAAAATGCACTCACTCAAAGCACTCCTTAAAATGGAGAACATTGATATTTGTGCTGTAATAGAGACCTGGTTCAAGACAGCAGAAAGCACCCCTGCACTACCAGGCTATAACTCATTCCACACCTTTCAGCCCAGAACTTGGACCGAAGCTCCAAAAGTGGAGGTGTTTCCATTTTATTAAAAGATGCGCACACCTGCAGTCTGGTGAACCAACATAACACCTCAGAGATACTTCAGGTGCAGCTAACATTGGTTAAGACAGTGATTCAGGTCGTAGCCTGCTATAGGTTCCCAGCCATGTCCCAAAACTTGCACTCCACATTCCTAAGCACCCTGGAAAATATTAGGATCCAGCCTAATAGTCTCATACTGGGTGACTTCAACTACCCCTCAATTAATTGGGAAAAATACTCATGTACCAATGCACTTTCCCAATGATTCCTGGAATTCATTAATTCCAAAGCCCTGGACCTGCTTGTTCTTACTCCCACTAGAGATAGCAACATCCGTGACCTGTTCATTACTAACATGGGCGACCATTGCTCTACACCAATAGTCAACTCCTCCCTGGTTACATCCAACAACAAACTAGTCACCTTGGAAAT
Source organism: Protopterus annectens (assembly GCF_019279795.1). Lineage (NCBI taxonomy): Eukaryota > Metazoa > Chordata > Ceratodontiformes > Protopteridae > Protopterus > Protopterus annectens. The sequence goes on from NC_056734.1 coordinate 778,179,907, forward strand.
CCACATCCCTCCCACCCCATGCAAAGGTAACCAACATGAAAAATTTCTCAAAAGCTAACTTTGGGCTCCTAAAAACAGAGGTGGCTAACTTCATGCCACCCATGCAAATGGAGTATAGTTGCATGACCACCAAATCATACACCAATGCACAGTACGAACACGTACACAAATGCATGGATCTCACCATACCCAATAGGACCAAGATGCTCTCCTCCTAAAACAGGAAGCCAATCTGGTGGTCTCCTGCCATAACCAAAGTCTACAACAGAAGGAGGAAACTGATTTGAAATAAGGTGAAGTCCCAAGAATGGAAAAACTCCCTTATCAACCTCAACAAAATGTTGAGATCCCTCATCAAATCCTCTAAAGCTAGCTATGAAAACAGAATTGCAGCAGATAGTAAAGACAACCACAAGGCCTTCTATAGTTATGTAAAGAATCTTCCCGGCAATACCCAGATTTGCTCTGAGCTACTGCACAATGGTACCTCCTATACCGATCCAACAGATATTGCCAATATATTGGCCGACAGATTCCAGTGCCTACTTTACCCTCCCCCAAAGGACCAATCACAAAACCAGTAGATTGCCAGGTGCCCAGTATTACTGCTGCATAGGTCAAAATAGCACTGTCCAATGCCAAGAATACAGCTTCTGTGGGACCTGACAATATTCCTGGCTGTGTTCTACATGAACTACAGAGTGAACTGGCACCTCACCCATGTGCTCTGTTCAATCACATCCTCACCTCAGGCTTTGTCCCTACCAAATGGCGCACTGTTACAGTGATCGTTCTCTACAAAGGAGGAGTGACTACAGACCCTGGGAACTATCGTCCCATTAGCCTGATGAGTCTGATATGTAAAGCTATGGAATGCATCATCATGGACCTAATAAACAAGGAAATAGGGAATATCCAAGCTCTGGATCCCACACAGTATGGTTTTGTGAAGGGTAGATCATGCCTGCTCAACTTGGTCGACTTCTTTGAGTCAGTCACCAAAGCTGTGGATGAAGGCAAGGTGGTTCATACAGCCTACCTTGACCTAGCCAAGGCCTTTGATACCATTTTTTTAATGAAGTTTTTTAAAATAATTTTTTATAAAATGTATATTAATTAATTGTTTAATTGGATTACTTGATATGTGTTAATTGATTGTGTATTTAAATGGAGTGAAATGGTTTGTAAGTATTTTCTGATGAAGTCGTATGATGAAAGCGTGTATTAAAGTGTGTTGTACGCTATTGATTTGAGTACTTTATTTGGTGACATCCATTTAGACATTCTACTTTCTCTGTGTCACCTTATACGAACTGGTGCTTGTTGGAGTTCGTTTTGCTATTTCCTTTGATACCATTCCCCATACCAGGGATCATAGAAAAACTCACCGAGTTAGGCATCAACTACTATATCACCAGGTAGGTTGCAAACTGGGTCACAGATAGAACTCACAGTGTGAAAGTAGCTGACTGCAAGTCAGACTGCCGACCAGTCATGAGTGGAGTCCCACAGAGTTCAGTCCTGGGTCCTCTACTGTTTGGTACTACTTCTCTGAAGTCCAGGCCAACATGAAGGGACTCTGGCTGACAAAGTTTGCAGATGATTGCAAGATGGGAGCTATTATTAACTCTCCAAGTGATGTTGTCATCCTACAGAAAGGCCTCACTGAGGCCAACGACTGGTGTCAGAATCATGGCCTTAAACTCAATGCCAAAAAATGTGCTGTAATCCCCTCTGGGAAAAAACCCATTCCCATGAATTATCATATTGATGGTAGTCCACTGAACACAGAAGGCATTATAAGAGATCTGTGAACACAGGTTGACAGCAATGTCTCTTTTGACCACCACATTGCCACTGTGGTCAGAAAGTCTTTCTTTGTGGCACATCTCATTACTAAGGGTTTTTAATCCAGGAAGAAAGAGGTCATTGTCTCCCTCTACTCTTCCCTCATTAGGCCAGTCATCAAGTACAATGCTCCATTTGGCATGTACCTCACTAGACACCTGCAACAACTGTTGAGGCCGCAAAAGTACCCTACAAAGAGGATCCTAGACCTTAGACAATTGTCCTGTATGGACAGATTAAAAAAACTCCAACTATTCTCTGTCTCATATCGCCTACTTAGAGGCGATCTCTGCTTGACTTACAAAGCCATGTCTGACCCAGCTCTGTTAGAAATGCTACATCTAAAGAAATCCCAATCCCTCCACACTACACACTCCAGAGACCTCAACCTCATTATCACAATCAACAGAATGTGTTGGAGGGACAGTTTCATAACACAGAGACTGCCCATGCTATGGAATAGACTTCCCATACATGTCAAACAGAGCACCTCATTGGCCCTTTTCAAGGGAAATCTTAATGAGTGGATGGGAAATAGAAAATTCACCCCGGGGATCACTCCAGTGGCTCTACTCGACAGAAGTAATAGGAACTAAGGTCGGATGGCACGATGTCAGGGTAATCCTATTGGCTAGGCTTGTAAAGGCTCCAGGGCCATTAGCCTAGAACACATCTATGAACCAATGAACATGCTGGGGACAGCGGTGGAATCCACAAGAGTCCTCAGTATGCTGTGGGAGCACAACAATAGCCTAAGGTATGCTCAAAGATGTATATATTTAGGGAAAAAAAACAAAACAAAAAACCCTCCAAATGGAGTCATATGCATAGCAGTTTGCACTATAACATGTAATCACTGCTTATCTAACATCACCTGGTACACCTTCTCACTTCAAACCACTCAACATTTAATAAAAGTTAGTAATCATCACACAAAGGAATATGTACATCTGAGCCCCACCCCCCTTCCCAAAAACATACTGCTGCTCTACTTCATGAATAAATGGTGCTCATTTGTAATGTTCATAACGGTAGCTAAGGCAATGCCCAGCAATTCTAAGCAATGTACAGAATTGCATCTGCGTACATTTATATGTGGAATATTTATATGATAACATAATTGTCTATATAAACACAAATTAATATATGCATGAGTAAAATACTATTCTGATTTTATATATATATATATATATATATATATATGGGACTACTTTAAAAGACCGACACGCCAGTTCGCCGACACACAAACCACCGAGACCAGATAACCGACAACACACAAAACCGACAACGCAAAACACCGAACACCATTACACCGACACACCGAACGTAAACAACACATTACACTACATAGCATAGCCACTAGCCCTAATCCAAACCCTAACCCTAAGGTCCGACACTATCGCTCCCTAACCCTAACTCACTTAACCCACCCTAACGCCAAGGTCCGACACTCACCCTACCTGCACCCTAACCCTAACTCACTTAACCCACCCCTACACCTAAAGACTGTCACTATCGCACACTTCACCTACCTGCACCTAACCCTAACTCAGTTAACCCACCCAAAAACATAAAGCCGTCACTATCGCACAATCACCCTACCCGCACTCTAAACCTAACTCACTTAACCCGTCCCTAAACTACAGTCCCTCACTATCACACACTTACACCCGAACCCTAACTCCGACACTAACACACACTCACCTTTCCCACAGCCTAACCCAAAATCCCACAATATCGCACACTTACCTGACCGCTCCTAACTCCGTCACTATCACACATTACCCTTGTCGGTCTTTCGCTGTCGGCAAATCACCCTTCGGTAAACTTACCTGTCGGTCGTTTGGTCTTAATCGTTGGTTCGGTCAACTAAAGGGGACCCATATATATATATATATATATATATATATATATATATATATATATATATATATATATATCTATATATATATATATATATAAATATATATATATATATATATATATATATATATATATATATATATATATATATATATATCTATATATATATATATATATATATATATATATATAAATGGGTCCCCTTCAGATGTAATCCCCACACAGAACTTGACTCAACTAATCCACAGTATAAAAATACGAGTCCACCATGAATTCACTATAAAAATAGGTGAAGCAGCAATAGTATAGAACACAGTTACTTTATTAAAACTACACCAGGTTAAGCGATGAGGTTCTGATGAAGACTAAATTACTATTAGATGAAAGCGCTTAACCTGGTGTAGTTTTAATAAAGTAACTGTGTACTATACTATTGCTGCTTCACCTATTTTATAGTGAATTCATGGTGGACTCCCCTTCAGATGGTCGAACTTTTAGAAGCTTGACTTTCATATGGCTGAGACCATATGATTGACCTTTTAAAAGTTTGAACGGTCTGAATGGGGATCTCCATAGAGCACAGAATGGGAAGATTTCCCTTTACCGCAATGTAGTGCGATCTCGAAGTTGGTATATTTTAATAGCTGGGAGTGTAGGGGGTGCAGGGGGACTTGCCCCGTTTATTTATTTATTGTTTTATTTTTTATTTATTTTTCACATTGTCGAACATTCAAATGTTTGATCATATGGTCTTGGCCATATGAAAGTCGAACATTTGGATGTTCGATTATGTGAAGTATATATATATATATATATATATATATATATATATATATATATATATATATATATATATATATAAAGGTTTATTATCAAAATGTGGAATGGCACTTACACAAAACTGGGATGGTTGAATGCAAGTTTGCCAGTTTTTGTAATGCCTATTTGAAAATGTTAGACTCTACATTAGCAAATGTTAATGTTCATTCACTAATTTGAGGTTGACTTTCTGACTGGAGCTATAAAGTGGTGATCAGGAAATTTACCCTTTTCCTCACTGTAGAGTGATCTCAGAGTTGGTATATATAATATGCAGGGGGTGAGGAGGCTTGCTCCCTTGCAAAACTGTAAATGCTTGTGCATTAGATGTACAATTCCTATGGCAGCTTGACCACAACAGCCTGAGGGTCTGACATCACCTCCTGATGTTTCAAAAAGTTTGAATGCAGACATTGATGTGGTGATTTCCAACATTTTGTAAAAATGAGATTACCAGATTTTGCATGTCAAGTTTAAACAAATGAATAGATTTTGTTGTGACATTTAACATTTTGATAGTAAACTATATATATATATATATATATATATATATATATATATATATATATATATATACAATCAGTTCATCCTTAACCCTAAGAAAACAAAACTATTACTATTGAAGTTGAATCTAGCTCAAAACTCCTAGGTGCCATCATTGATGACCAGCTGAAATTCGACCATCACATTAATAATTGTATCAAGAAAACTCATCTGAAATTAGGACTCATATATAAACAAAACATTTCTCTCCCATGAAGCTAGAATCACACTTACACATGCTTACCTTCTACCATGCTTAACATATTGCTCCGACATTCTTACTAATCTAACTCTTCACTACTATCCATGCTTGAATCAACATACCACAATATTGCTAGATTTGCTGCTCAACAAACCTACAAATCCCACCACTGTCTATCACTGAAACACTTAAACTGGCTAGAACTACCCCACATACTCCTGCTCTCACAGCTCCAAACCATGCACTCAACTTTTTTATCAGCCAACCTATTGTCCAGCTCTGAATTGTCTCATCTCACACTACTCTCCTACAAGAAATCTCAGAAGTTCATCCCCTGATCTATTAGACATTTATAAACCTAAGTCCAAGTCAGGTCAAAACATATACAGCTACCATCCCTCTACAGCATGGAACAAGCTCCCTCTTGAAATCAGAAATTTGAAGCATCCCAAACAATTTAAGTGGGCCATAAAAGAATATTTCAAACAACAATGGATCTGCCATTGCTCTCATCCTCCCTGACTATAACCATCTAACTAATGTACCTCTTTCCTTCTACTTCTACGTTTTTTTCTACCTACCTCTACTTCCTTTTCTACTCCGTCCTCTCTATCCCTGCCTCCTATTCATCTCAACACTCTCCCTTATCCTACTCCTTCCGTCTTGCCGCCTCCTATTATCCCTACATTTCCCTTTTCCCTACCTTCTCTGTAAGAACCTCCTCAGACATTGTTACTCCTTCAGTCCGTAATCATTTGTTTTTCATTCCTGTTGTTTCTTTTCTTTCAACTTTGTTAATGTACAGTATTTAGAGTCTAGTGTAGAATTATCATATGTAAGTTTTTTAAACTTGGTATAACTTTATCTTATTTTTATTGTATTATTATGGAGCTTTTCTCCCCAGAAATCTTCTGAAAAACTACTCTGGCTCAGTCAGACATTCCTGCTCAACAAATGTAAAATAAATTAAATAAATACATTGTTTTACTTCTGTATTACTTTTTTATATGTTTCTTAAACAATCCCATTATATGCTTAGAACTCTGAAGCAGAAAACTATCAAAGCACACACTTTCATACATCTAAGGAGCTCAATATGTCCCTGAATTGCTATATTTTATAGGCATGAACACCTTCTGGCTGAACAAAACTCACAGACTGTTATATGTAAACCATAATATTTTAAAACTCCATTCCACCAGAAGTGTATCAATTTGTTTATAACTTGCAGTAAAGAGAAGACGGACACAGTATGAAAATTCAGATAGTAATAGATATTTAAACAAATAAATTGTAAGCAAGTATGTCTTAAATATAAGTAGTAGTGATTTACGTAATGTTAAGGGAATATAATTGGATGCTACTTCCCACCTGGCCAAAACATCCCTCCACTAGAAAACCTCCTCAGCTGGTCTACCCACCATCTCCCCCAAGAAACTATCATTTTAGGTGATTTCAATATTGACTGGCAATCCTGTTCTGGCAACCATCCAACCCATCATGTAAACCTTCATGGCTTCACCCAACTAGTCCAGTTGCCAACCAGGATAAATAAAAACTCTAGCAAGCACACTACCCTGGATTGGATACTAGTCAGTAAGAGCCCCCAGTCATATATAACAGGCTGCTTATCAGATAGCCTCAGTGATCACTCCCCAACATTCCTACTCAAAAAATACCTATACCAAGCTAAACCTGTCATCTACGGTCAAATACGTAAAAAAATAAACTTTAACCCACTCACATTCATCTCATCCCTGAAAGAATGTTACTGGCATCCTCTAAAGTACTTCAGTCTTGATGACGCAGTTGAATTTTTTAATTCTACCTTCCTGAGCATCCTTAATTACCATGTCCCCATAAGAATTTCCAGAATCAAAGCACAACCCTCCCCATGGCTACAGAAAACCACTAAGTCAGAAATGAAAAACAGGGATAAAGCCTGGGAGCACTGGCACAAAACTAAAACCCCCTCAACTAGACAGAAATTCCTAGAACTATGCAATAGAGTAAAAAAGCTAATAAAACAGGACAAATTCCAATACTATCAGTCTGCCCTAGACTCCTCCCAACTCAGCCCCAAACAATTCTGGTCCCCCATAAACTCCGTCCTCCACCCAGGTAAAGTCAGTACCCCTCCTCCTAACATCACTCACTCCTCAGAAAATATTGCTACCTCATTCAACACACACTTCACACAAACCATATCATCACTAGCTAAACAACACAACCCCCCTCCCCTCCAACCCACACCTTCAACTAGTAATCTCCCCACTTCCTTCTCTTTTTCTCCTGTACCTACCTCCAACATAAAAAAAACTCATAACTAAACTTAAGCCCACCAAATTAGCAGCAGACAACCTCCCAAGTGAATACCTACAAATCGCAGCTGATGCTCTGGCCTACCCAGTATCCATCTTGATTAACCAATCTCTGTCAGAAAGTTACATCCCCACACTGTGGAAAGTATCACATATAATTCCCCTCCACAAAGGCGGACCCTCCACAGAACTAACCAATTACCGCCCCATAGCTATTCTCTCTCCACTCTCCAAAATACTAGAGAGATGCATACACTCAAAGGGTCTTAGACTACCTCCTTACTAACAACCTCCTTTCCAGTACTCAGCATGGTTTCCGACCAAACCATAGCACCACCACTGCCTTACTCTCCTTTACTAACACTATCCTTCAGCATAAAAACAATGGCTATCTCTCCTCTGCTACTTTCCTAGACCTATCTAAAGCATTTGACATGGTCCCACACAAACAACTTATCTCTGTCCTCAATAACCTATCCTTCTCACAATCAGTCACCAACTGGTTTCAGAGTTACCTGTCTGACCGCCAACAATCCGTTGTATGGCAGAATGACATATCCCCCCAACTACCTGTCACCATAGGGGTTCTCCAAGGATCCATCCCTCACCTACTCTTCTCTGTTTTCATCAATAATCTAGCCTCTGCCACCAAACATGGCACACTCATACAATACGCAGATGACTCAACCATCATCTGCTCAGCCCAGTCCCTACCCAAACTGCAAAACGTCACACAGGAAGCCTTTTCCTCTGTTGAAACTTGGTTATCTGATGTTCAATTAATACTCAACCCAAACAAAACTAAACTACTCATCTTCCAACCCACCAAATATACTCAAAACAACTCTCACTTTAACATCACAGCAAAAGACAACACCACTATATACCCAACTGAACACACCAAATTGCTAGGAGTGGAAATAGGCAATAAACTAAAATTTGACATTCACATATCCATGACCATAAAAAAGTCCACAAAAAACTAGGAGCGCTGTACAGAAATAAGCAACTTCTCACCAAAGCAGCAAAGATTTGAATAGCAAATTCCCACCTTATCTCCACCCTACTTTATGCCTCTCCAATATATACCAACCTAAGGCAATGCGATCTAAACAAGCTAGAGACCTGCTACAACAAAATCACCAAATTCGCCACAGGGGCATCCTACCGTAGTCACCACTGTCTCTCACTTGCTGAACTGGGCTGGCTTGAACTCCTTCACCTCCTTCAATGGTATCAACTCTCACTCACCCACAAACTAGTAAACCATCCACTAAATGTCACATCCCTCCAGAATCTACTCCAACCCTATCGCACCACCAGACCACTAAGATCCAGCAACAAAAATCACTTGCAGATCACTAAAGCCAATAACTCTTCTGGTGAAGCACTATTCTCTTGCACCATAGCCAAATTATGGAACTCCCTCACACCCACAATTACCTCCGTACCATCATGCACCCACTTCAAAACTTTACTAAAAGCGCACCTAAAATCATGCTGGCTATGCCCTTACAAATCCCACTCTAATATCACCCACCCCATCCAACCACTACCTTTCTTTCTACTCCACTAACTATCTTGATTATAGCAAGCTCAGATGCTCATAAGCCTATTACTTATTATACAGCAGGAACTTCTTATTGTAACATTTGTTAATGTCTGTTATGTACTTAGCAGATAAAGTTTCTAGTTGTCTACTGATGTACTATGTTCTTCATCTGTAAATATGTTGTAAGTAATTGCTATGTTAAACTGTTAATCGCTATGTAATCCAAAGTAACTACCGTCTGTTTATTTTAACTGTGGAGCTTTTCTCCCAAGGCCTCCGCTGAAAATGGACCTACGTCCAGTCAGAAACTCCCGGTCAACAAATATAAATAAATAAATAATAAATAGATAAATAAATAAATAAAGGGAAAAAGTGAAATATAGGTCAACAACAATTGTCATGTCTTTTCTTTATAGATGAGGAAGAAATCATCTACAGTAGGCGACAGCAGGAAAGCAGAACCCCAAGGCTGGTTGAAGGAGTTGGTAAACATGAAGAAAGTAGTAACTAGTATTGTGTGTTTAATTGATTTCATTAACATATATATAGTTATTCTTCAGAAGGTCGAATGGCTGAAATCTCGAAATGCATATGGCCAAAGCCATATGTTCGAATTTCAGAAGCTCGATCTTCTGAAAGGGAAGTAAAAAAAAAAAAACAAAACACAAAACACACTTGCACCCCCCACACCCCCCGCTACTTATTTATTCCAACTCCAAGATCACACTACAGCGCAGAAAGAGAGCTCTCCCATTCTGTGCTGTATGCCGATCCCCATTCAGAAGATGAAGCTTCTGAAATTTCGTGCATATGGTCTCGACCATATGCATTTTGAGATTTCAGCTGTTCGACCTTCTGAAGGGGAACCATATATAGACATATATATGTGTGTATATGTATATATATATATATATATATATATATATATATATATATATATATATATATATGTGTATGTATATATATATATATATATATATATATATATATATATATATATATATATATATATATATACATACATATATGGGTCTACTTAAGATGATCAAACTTTCAAAAGTTCGACTTTCATATGGCCGAGACCATAAGATCGAACTTTTGAAAGTTCAAACATCAAATAAAAAAGTAAAAAAAAAAAAAAGTTACTTGAACAGTTTAAGCAGCAGGGGGCAAGCCCTCCATCACTCCCCACACTCCCTGCTATTTATATATACCAACTCTGAGATTGCACTACAGTGCGGAAAAGGGAAATCTTCCAGTTTCATGCTGTATGGAGATCTCCTTTAGGAACGTTCAAACTTTCAAAGGTTCGATCATATGGTCTCGGCCATATGAAAGTCAAAGTTTTGAAAGTTCAATCATATGAAGGAGACCCATATATATATATATATATATATATATATATATATATATATATATATATATATATATATATATATATATATATATATATATATAGGTTCATAGGTTCATAGGTTCATACTAGGCTATCTGCCCTAGGGCATTTATAAGCCTAGCCAGAATGTGTTTGGCTTTCGCCACCCATTTTAAATTTATTTTGCTATGCCCTTTTTCGAGGTTAGTATACTGTGCCTCTATCTAACAGTGACACAGAAGTGATACCGGGTAAACCTACGATCTCCCATCCACTCATCAAGATTCCTCTTGAAGAGAGTCAATGAGGGACTCTGCCTAACCTGGACTGGGATTTTATTCCAGAGTGAATGGAGACTCTGGGTTATGAATCTGTCCCCAGCATGTCCTATTTATTTCAGTGCTGAGGTTCAAGTCTCTCGAGCGAGTAGCTCGATGGGATTTGGATTTTCTGAGGTGCAGCATGTCCATTAATTCGGGTTGGACATGGCTTTATACGTCAGACACAGATCGCCTCTGAACAGGTGGTATGCCACTGAGTAGAGCTGGAGTTTCTTTAACCGGGCAGCATATGGCATCTGTTTGAGCCCTTTGATCCTCTTGGTGTGGTACTTTTGGGGTCTTTCCAGTTGCTGCAGGTGTCTGGTAAGGTACATCCCAAAGGGGCATTCTACCCAATTATGGGCCTGATGAGGGATGAGTAAAGAGGCACGATGACCGTCCCTGATCTAGATGTGAATCCCTTCATGATTAGGTGGGCTATATAAAATGTTTTTCTAACCACTTTGGCCACGTGGTTGTCAAATGAGAGATTGCTATCAACTTGGGTCCCCAGGTCCCTAATTACTTCTTCTGTACTTAATGGATTTCCACCTATGTGGTAATTTGTGGGCACTTTGTTTTTGCCAAAGGGGATGACTATACACTTTTTGGCATTTAGCTTGAGGCCATGGCACTGGCACCAGTTGTCTGTTTCTATGAGGCCCTTTTGAAGGATGCTTGTGTCGGCTGGAGAGTTGATTATGGCACCCAGTTTGCAGTCATCTGCGAACTTGGTCAGCCACAGTCCTTCCGTGTTGGCCTGTACCTCCGAGAAATATATACCTAACAAGAGAGGTCCCAGGACTGAGCCTTGTGGGACACCACTTGTAACTGGTTTGGAGTCTGACATGGCTCCAGCAATTCTAACCATGTGGGTTCTGTCCTTGAGCCAGTTTGCAATCCATCTAGTGACATAGGGGTTTATATTTAAGCTGGTGAGCTTATCTATAATGCCAGTGGGGTATTGTATCGAAGGCTTTTGCGAGGTCCAGGTAGGCTGTGTGGACCACCTTCCCGTCGTCAATGGCCTTGGTGACTGTTTCAAAGAAATCAACCAGGTTTAAGAGGCAGGATCTGCCCTTAACAAAGCTGAACTGGGTAGGATCCAGTGTTTGTAGGTCCCCAATATCTTTATTTATGAGGTCCATGATGATCCTTTCCATAGCTTTGCAGACCAAGCTAGTCAGGCTTATGGGGCGATAGTTTCCAGGATCCGTTGAGGCACCACCTTTATGGAGAGGGACCACTGTTGCTGCACGCCACTCTTTGGGTACATATCCTGTAGTAAGGCTGAGATTGAACAGTAGTTTTATGTTTGGGTTTAGCTCTTCTTTGAGTTCATGTAGGGCAGCCGGGACACCATCTGGTCCCATTGATGCTGTGTTTTTGCTTTGGAGAGGGCGGCTCTTACCTGAGCATTTGAGATGTCAGGGGGGCAGCACTCTGCTGGGATAGATATTTGCCCTTTTGGTGGGGAGGGGGGGGGAGAAGTTTGCGCTGAACCTGTCAGCTAGGATGTTGGCAATGTCTGTGGGTTCGGTGTATTTTTTGTCATTTTGGACTAATTCTGAGCATATCTGGGAATTACCACCCAGGTTCCTAACATAACTAAAGAAAGCCTTGTGATTATCCTTAGTGTCCTGTGCAATTTTTCTCTCGAAGCTGGCCTTAGACAATTTTATGTGTGCCCATAGATTTTTGCTAATACTGATCAGTGATGCCTTCCCTTTTTGGGATTTTGCTTTATCATTTAGTAGCTTCCTCCTTCTATTGTATAGTTTGTTTATGGCTGGGGTCCACCAGACAGGACGTCTGCCTTTGGAGGATTGGGTCTTGGTTTTATTTGGGATCGCATGATCCATGCATTCCTGAAGGTGTTCATAGAATGCGTTTATAAAGGATTCTGCGGTCTGGGCTGTATTTTCCACAGGCCCGGGGGCTTTGAAGGATTCCACCTCAGTTTTGAGGAGTGTAAAATTTGCTTTAGAGAAGTTTTTCACTGTGGTTTTCTGGGCAGGGGTGGGGTCGGGATGTGAATATCCAGTGAGATTAGTTTATGGTCTGATCTTACCAGTGAGGGATACACTTCTGGTCTGGAGCATAGAGTCCCCATGTTGGTGATGATCAGGTCCAGTATGTTTTCCCCTCTTGTGGGACTGGTAACAAGTTGTTCCATAGCATTTGAGTTTATAAATTCTAGGAACCTTTGGGCTAGGGTGTTGGAGCTAGAGTAATGCTCCCAGTCTATGTTTGGGTAGTTGAAGTCGCCCAATATAATGGTGTTTGGAGAGACCTTCATATTTTCCAGTGTTCTCAGGAAGGCCGAGTGGGGTTCCTGGGTTTGGGAGGGTGGTCTGTAGCAGGCTATAAACTGGAAGGCAGTTTTACCCACTGTTAGTTGCACATGGATAGTCTCTGATGTTTCGTGCTTTGCCACCAACCTGGAGGTGTGGTTATATTTGATGAATATCGATACTCCCCCTCCTTTTGTGGTTCGGTCCAAGTTTTGGGGCCGAAAAGCATGGTATGAGGTATAACCTGGTAGTGCTGGGGTGCTCTCGGGAGCCCTGAACCAGGTTTCTGTTACTGCATAGATATCGATGTTCTCCATGCTAAGGAGAGTTTCGAGTGCGTGCATCTTGAGGTTTAGACTTCTGGCGTTGAGTAGCATTACTCTTAGTTTCTTATCCCTTGTGATACCTATGGAGGTGGGTTTGTCTTTTGAGCCTTGCCTAAAAAAGGCACTATGGGGGTAGCAAGAGCCTTTGCCAATATCCGAAAGCCCAGGGGTGACAGGTGCAAGCCGTCCCTAGCAAAGCATCGTGGCTTGTCGAGCATATCATCCCAAGCTGACAGGCATTGGATCCCCTTTGAATGACACCAGTACTTAAGCCAATTGTTGAAATTGATCATCTTGTCTTCATATTGTGGCATCATTCTTGGTGAGGGTAAGATGCTACTCAAGGTCAGGGTCATACCGGCCTGGGCTACATGCTCAGAGAGCTCCTTTATGTCTCTTTTCATGTAGTCCAGGGAGGTACGTCTCAGGTCATTCACACCAGCATGGTCAATGACTGAGTCATATTTGTACTTGCCTTGGAGTGACCTGAGTGCTTGTGTTATGTGGCGGATCCTAGCACCCGACAGGCTGCTCACCGTGACCCTCTCCTTGTTCAGCCTGGTGAGCGAGACGTCAGTGTGCCTGACAATAGAGTCACCTATTACAAGTGTATCAGGTGTGTTGTTTAGTCTTAAGGGCTGTGACTGTTTGGCACACTGGCTTTGTGAGATATGTGTTGCACATGTTTTGTTTTGGGGTAGCGGCTGCTTGGGTGTCTGCTTTGGAGGTCTCTGCTGCTTCGGAAGATCTTTATTTAGAGCCTCCGAGTATGTTTTTGTGTGATTATGTGTTTGGTTTGCTGTCGTGGTAGGTCTATGTGAGACTGGAATTGTAGTGAGTATGGTTTCCTTCTCCTCCTGACTGGTTATGCCAGTACTGAGTTGAGAGAGCTTAGCCTCCAGTTTGGCTATATGGTTGCATCTCTCACATGTGTTGGAATGTGTTGGGAGGAAGAGAGGGTTGTCTGTGTACATGAGGCAGTTGTAACATTGCCTCAAGATTCCCAGATTCACCAGCTGGACCGGAGAGGAGATTGACAACTGACCTTTGGACATGCTAGAATAATATTGGGAATTCCTTAATAATTGAAAACCAGGGCCAGTGGGGAGTGAGGGTGTAGTGCTTTTAATTTTTAGTGCTGACTTATATACTTGCTTTAGTGAGCAAGTGCCAGGTAACTTAAGTGCAATGTGTTACAGGTAACTTAAATGCAAAAACGACAAACAGTAACTTTCTTTCAAGTGAAACAAGGAAATAAGTACAGTAAGCAATGCAGATATCACTAGTGAGCCACAGAAGCGCTGAGAAGCTGCGTATTAGGTGGAATTAGCGTTCCAGGGAAATAACAAGCAAACAAACAACAAGCATATAAACAAAGCTA